>NC_059376.1:0-73098 GCF_019703515.2 Myxocyprinus asiaticus
CTGACAGTGCACAGCCTTGTCTTACACCCCTATACACCCTAAACGGAGAGCAAAAGTCACCATTAATCTTTAATATACTCTCAATGCCACAATACATAACTTTCACCATAGAAATAAAGTCAGAATTAAATCCAAAGGCTTCTAAAACACTCCATAAATAAATATGTTCGACTCTGTCGAAAGCCTTCTCGATCAAATGATATCAATCCAAAATCTAAATCAAAAAGTTTTCCACAGTCTAAAATGTCTCTAATAAAAGAGACATTATCAAAAATTCTTCTTCCTGGCACACAATATTACTCTTTTGGAAGGAGTAGAAAGAGGGAGTACTGATTAAAAATACCACCAATCTCTACACCACTCTCAACTAGCAAGTTTGCTAAATCAATCGTCTTAACAAACAGAACATTGGCATTATTCATCCGCGATGCTGACAGAACATTTTCATGTCCAACTACTACACTTACCGCTAAAACACACTCCTCTACACTTGCAGTAGTATCAATTTTCACCGCATGGCATCTTGTCAGAAATTCTAAACTCTCTGCACCTGGAGCAGCCATACTCCCAGTACACAGACTGGGAGTAAAAAAACTCCCTTAAGCAACCACTTTTCTCTTACTGACACTACCTAAAAAACAAAACGACTACTAAACACAATTAAAAGAGATAGAAAAAGGAAGAAAAAAAGATTTCAAACACTTGTACCTTACTCTGCAGTCAAACACTCTTCAACCTCGCTTCACACTCACTCAAATCATATGCGCACACACAGAGGGGGGGGGGGGAAGAGATCTTGGTGTGCATGTGTCTGATTCTTCTTACCATTTCAGAAATTCCCCTGGTAGTCCATCAGTTTGCAGAGTAGAGTGGAGATGTGCGGGTTCACTGCAACCCGTTTCTTCTGTACAAGCCCCGTGGTTTTAGATGTCACTTTTCCTTTTGACTTTGTCCCTCTCCCAGGGTTAATGCCTACAAAGTGCCTGAAAAGTGTCAGGAAACACAAACAGCATTTAATGCAGGTTTGTTTTAGCTTTTGAGGCATATAATCAAGTTTTTGGATTGGAAGTTTTCCTACCACCATATAATATTAGTGGTCTCAACAGATATAAAACATATAACATATCTACATATATAAAAGGCAGGTTCTGATGTTGTTAGAATTCAACCTTTGCCTTTAAATGAACTCCAATGTACACGCCGCCTCCTCCTGGTACTCAAGGTTGAATATGTAGTATGCTGCAAAAAGTGTGGCAAGGCCAGACAGGGAGGTGGGCTGAGTGCCCTCACACACAACCTCACCTTCAATGCTCAGCATCCAGCGCCCGCTTATCAAGGTGTCTCCTAAAACAATCAATACCACACATGACACCAGTTATTTTTAACAATGCCATTTTTTTTTTTTTTTATCTTTGATGTTTTGACATTTAAACTATATTTTAGTATTTATGAGTGAGTGAACTGATTCTTTTAAACCAAGGTTAACAAGAGGCATTGGAAATAAACAATGAGCAAGTTACACAGAGTATACCTAAAAAACATCTGTATACTCAAATGTAATCAACAAGAGACCCTTACAAAAACACTACCATCATGAAACTTAAATGGATTAACACAATATTATAAACATCCTTAATACAAAACCTTCCAACATGACCAGAAACCAGACTGAAAAATAGGTTAACTCCTCTCTTTCAAAAATGAAACATTATCAGTTTAATCTTGGGATTCACAGTACACTGTTAAAGTAGACTGCATTACACTGTACAAGGGTTTCTTACATTCTGGTCACTCAAGAGTGTGTACACTATCTCAGTGTATACTTACCAAGCACAATGAGTCGCGGGCTCCCAGGTATGGTGTGTTGCTTGAAGATCTGCTGCTGTGGCACACCTCTGTCAAATCAAGAAGAAAAAAAAAAACATCACATTCTTAAAGGTTCTCCCTGACAACTGCACAGTTTTAAGTCAACAGCGCAATGAACTTGAGACAAAGAAAAATAATAATCTACAACTACAATAAAGTAAACTCGTTTGTTTATTGGTCAGCATCGCACATGATCAGTTCACTTATTCAAGTGTCATTGCACCTACTTCCTTGCCTTAAGAACAGGTGGTGCAACCAAATTAAGCACTGACTTAGTTACAAACAAACTAGTAGTTACTAAGTCCTTAGTGTGAACTTTACGTCCTAACTTACGTGAGAACTTACGCATAGCTGATGCAACCCTACCTGTTCTTAAGGCAAGTCTTAACTAGTAGGTCGTAAACTCTCCGTAAAGTAATGCGTAGTCGCATAATATGACGTTTACCTTAATTGATCCAATAAGCAGCCTTAAAATTTGTACACAGAAGTATTAAAAAGCCATGCATTTCAGTTTTATCTCGTTACGGTTGATGTTCAAACCTTGCTTTCTCATGTAACTGTCAGCTGTAATAATTTATATCCCCATTAAAATATGATACGTAATAAAATTAGATTTGATAAATAGTATATTTGCCCTGTATTAATTACATAACAATATTATAGGAACTGTATCTAAAATAAATAAGGGGTGATAAATAAAAACTAATACAACAGGCTGGAAAAACAGACATTTATTCATTTTAATATCTGATATATTTTGAATGTGTTGAAACTTGACACTGGGTGAAGCACCCTGAAAACTGCACCCTTAGATTGGTTTCATGCTGAAGAGCCGCTTAAAAGTACGTTTTTTTCTCTTTCTCTCTCGTAAATGTAAATGAGTGTAAATGTCAACATCACCATGTATGTCGAAAGGACTGAAGCCTGTCACTCAAAACATGAGCTCATTGATGTCATTAAATATCAGTCTGCTTTTTTATTCCATTCGTTACTCCTGCTCGGAGGCTTCCGTAAATATTTATTCATACGTAAGATTACGTCCTACCTAAATTTAATAGTGCAACGCTCAAATATTTAGTAGTGTGTAAATTGTGACTTAGTGTCCATTTACGCTACAGCTAGGCTAAGTTGTAACGTACAACCGGTGCAACCGGCCCCAGGAGTGTTTGATGCTTAACACCTGTCTCATTACAGTGAAGACGGAGATGGGCTTGAAAAGAGGAAATGAACATACTTTCCAGAAGGCCAACAATTCACTAAAAATGTTTTTTTTATTGGTCTTATGATGTATTCTAATTTTTTGAGATAGTGAATTGGTGGGTTTTTGTTAAATGTGAGCCAAAATCATCACAATTAAAAGAACCAAAGACTTAAACTACTTCAGTCTGTGTGCATTGAATTTATTTAATACACGAGTTTCACAATTTGAGTTGAATTACTGAAATAAATGAACTTTTCCATGACATTCTAATTTATTGAGATGCACCTGTATATTAATATATAATTAAAATAAAGTATTAGACTAAAACTACACCTGTAAAATCTATTTTCTTTTCTCTTTACATCATTATAACTCTCCTAAATATCTCATATATTCCCTTCTAAAGGGACTTTGTTCCTTTCTCACTCAAAGCGCTCCACTTGTTAAAGAGTGGCGTGCTGTCATAGCAACCATGTTACGTTCCGTTTCCGTTTGTCCTACGAAGGCGTCTCATTTAAACGAGGATTGTTTAAAGGAGGACACTCAGTATACTGCAGCCTTCAAAGGACGCGTCCTACCTAGCACGCAGCCTTCCAAACGAGAAAGCCATTGTTTTAGAGTGAGACACTGTAAAATACAACCTGAAATGCTCATTTCAGCCATCATATGAAAAGTACGGAAACAGACTTGGTATATTATCTCTTAAATACTACAGCATTAAAAACGCTATGATCAAAAGTTCTTTTGACAGGGTTTAATGCTTAATAAACCTCTTAAATTTGTCAAGTTTATTCATTCACTGTGATGATGAGATCTACAGATGATGCTACTGATGGAGATTCCTGTTCATATCACATCCGCTGCCTCTCCAGAGAAAACCATGAATTACATCACATTTCATCCTTATCTAAAATCTGCATTGTACAAAACATCTCTAACAAACTTTCATACTTGGAAATTAAATAAAATCCTTTATGAATGTTGATGCACTACCTTTTTTCAATGAAACACAGCCAGAATAATTTAATTCTAGACAGGTCTATATTTGAGGGTAAAATGTTATTTTAAACAGTTGAAATAAACACTGTGAGGACCTGCGATCATCTCTTGTCTCTTCTGTTGTAATCGCACCAGCTGTCTGTTTTTCATCCTGTCTTAAAACTACATTTAAACCGCAAGTGTTGAAGCATTGAGACAGGTGAGAAACTGCACGGATCTGTTTCATATTAAAGACACATCTAAGAGCAGAAAGCATGAACACTGGACACATGATTAAATAAAGAATCGTTTGGCTATTTACCGGTAGCGGATTTGTACGTTCGTTCAGTTTTTTATTTTTTAATATTGAAATCAAACAAATTTACAAACAAATAGGCATCAAAGTAACATATATTAACAACAGGCAGACATTGAACATAACCATACAGTATGACAGCAGAAAAAAATAAATAAAATATAAATAAATAAAATAAAAGAAAAAACAAAAACAAAGTAATAGTATGAATAAATGGACGAGATTACACAAAGGCAAAAAAGATCTACAGAGCACTCAAATCATTCAGTATATTCGCTAATGTAGTGACTTTTTCATTTAAGGAAAAGCGGAGGGATGAAGCAATAATTTTAAGTTCGTTTAAAAAATGAACTAAGGATGGGATTTTTTCAAAAATCTACACTTGTGAATAAAGAATTTAGCAATTATAAAAATGTTGTTGGCCAAATAGTGTTGTGTACATTATTTATTGAGTACACCAAATCTAATTTGCTAATAACTAATGCATTCTATCTACAGGAGTCTGCAGTTGCGTGTAAGTGTGTTTATTTCATTGTTTTCCTTTGTTGTAGAGTGGTATTCATTGCTAGACTTGTGCTGTTTGTTTACTGTCTTGAACTCGCGTCGCTTAAACGTAGGTACCAACCTTACCACTGCTGTGTGTGTCCTGTATTGTTTTGACTTGTCCCAGGTTATTCACTGCTAGATTTAGCGTTGGTTGTCCAGTGTGTGTAAAACTATAGTGGTTTTTAGTTTCTATAAACAGTACTTCACTTGTTTTAGAGTATTATTTATTGCTAAAGTGCAGCATAATTTATTTGCGGTGTACGGAAGTCGCGCTTGTCACCTCACGTAACCCTTAGTTTCTGTTGACCACGTGACTAGCTTTGTTTGTTGAACGGCTCATTATCATCCGTATATATCTGACTTGAATGCTGACGCGGAAGTGGTAGCCCTCCTGTGAAGACCTACTTGGGTAAAGACCAGTGAGTCTACCTGTGCGAGTTCACCGAGCAACGATACTGACAAGGCGCCACTCACCATAACACTTAAGTATCTTGTTATTGTGTCGCTTTTCTTATTTTCCTTCTATATACTAACATGTCTACTTCACAAATAACACATGCCTTCAAGCACATCTCTGTTATCTGTTACAGACTGTTTACATGATATCGATGCAAGACCAAACGCAACCCACACAACCTACGGCCACTTTGCACTTCAGCACCTGCTCCGTTCTCTTTCTCAGTGGGACTCTGGAACTGCCAGACAGCTGTGAACAAAGCTGACTTCATTCCAGCCTTTGCCACGCAGTCCACCCTCAGCATCCTGGCACTGACAGAAACATGGATACATCCAGAGGATAAAGCAACACCTGCTGCT
Source organism: Myxocyprinus asiaticus (assembly GCF_019703515.2). Lineage (NCBI taxonomy): Eukaryota > Metazoa > Chordata > Actinopteri > Cypriniformes > Catostomidae > Myxocyprinus > Myxocyprinus asiaticus. The sequence continues at coordinate 5,724 of NC_059376.1, forward strand.
CTCTCCAACAACTTCTCCTTCTCTCACACCCCTCCACACACCGGTAGGGGTGGGGGAACAGGTTTGCTTATTCATAAAAACTGGACTTTTTCACCACACTCTTCCCTATGTAACAATGCTAGTTTTTAATTCTATGCTATTACTACAATGCAACCCACAAAAATACACGTTGTCATCTATCACCCTCCAGGTCAGCTGACAAACTTTCTTGAGGAGTTGGATGTCCTGTTATCCTCCTTGCCGGAGGATGGTAGGCCACTTGTGGTTCTTGGTGATTTCAACTTACACCAAGACAAGCCCCAGGCCACTGAACTGAATGCTCTTCTGGCCTCATTTGACTTGGTAAGACTAAGCACCACAGCAACACACAGATCAGGCAACCAGCTGGACCTCATTTTTACACATAACTGTACCAACTCAAATATTCTTGTTACTCCTTTACATGTCTCTGATCACTACTTTGTTCAATTCAACATGACCCTTCCATCTACATTAAAACAGACGCCACCTTTGGTTTTCATTTAGCCTTAACCTCCATTCCCTTTTACCCTCTCGCCTTTCCACTGCTGTCTCTACCTCTCTTCCTACACAAAATTTATTTACCACGCTTTTCTGTAAACACTGCCACAGACACACTAAGCTCTACTTTAACAACCTGTCTAGACAACATCTGTCATATCTCCTCTAGGCCAGCACATGCTACACCACCCAGCCCCTGGCTGTCTGACGTCCTTGGTGAACATCGGACTGACCTCAGGGCAGCTGAGAGGAGATGGCGGAAATCCAAAGATCCAGCAGATCTAGGTAAATATCAGTCTCTGCTTGCAGCTTTTTCAGATAACATTAAATCTGCAAAAACCTCCTATTACCAGAACAAGATCAACAGCACCACAGACACTCGCAGCTTGTTTAAAACATTCAACACACTTCTCTGCCCTCCACCACAAGACACATCACTGACAGCAGATGTCTTTGCTACATTTTTTACTAATAAGGTTTCAACCATCAGCAATACATTCTCAGCACCACACCCTGTCAAACATCTGTCTCCTGTATGCAACTCTTCTGTCTCTATGTTCTCTCCTCTGACTGACACTGAGGTCTCTAAACTCCTCCTCTCCAACCACCCCACCACCTGTTCCCTTGACCCCATTCCTTCTCACCTTCTCCAGGCCATTTCTCTGTCCATCCCACCTGCACTCACACACATAATTAACACATCTCTACTTACAGGCACTTTTCCCACTACATTTAAGCAGGCTCGAGTAACCCCGCTGCTGAAGAAACCTGCACTTAATCCCACACAAATAGAACACAACAGACCAGTCTCTCTCATCCCATTCATGGCAAAAACACTTGAAAGGGCAGTTTTCAATCAAACCTCTGCCTATCTCTCACAGAACAAGCTGCTGGATGACAATCAGTCAGGCTTCAAAAGTGGACACTCCACCGAGACTGCCCTGCTGTCTGTCACTGAGTCGCTGAGACGGGCGAAAGCTGAATCCAGATCATCCGTCCTGATTCTGCTGGACCTTTCTGCAGCCTTTGACAGTCAACCATCAGATCTTACTCTCTACCCTCTCCTCGCTGGGCATCACAGGAACTGTGCTTGACTTGTTTAATTCCTATCTCTCAGGTAGGTCCTTCAAGGTAGCCTGGAGAGGTGAGGTATCCAAGCCACATCAGCTACTTACTGGGATCAGTGCTTGGGCCACTTCTCTTCTCTCTATATACATAACATCACTGGGACCCATCATTCAGGCACATGGTTTCTCTTACCACTGCTACGCTGATGACACGCAACTCTACTTGTCTTTCCAGCCCAACGACACCACAGTGACTGCTCGAATTTCTGCCTGCCTGGCAGACATCTCGGCCTGGATGAAGGAGCACCACCTGCAACTCAACCCAGCCAAGACTGAACTCCTTGTCTTTCCAGCCAACCCTGATGTTGAACACAACATCACCGCGCAGCTGGGTGCAACTACAGTAACGGCTTCCAAATCGGTCAGAAATCTAGGGGTAACCATCGACAACAGACTAAATTTCACAGACCACATCTCAAAGACAGCAAAATCATGTAGATTTACACTCTACAATATCAGGAAGATAAGACCCTTCCTTTCTGAACATGCCACACAACTGCTTGTCCAGTCACTTGTCATAACTAGACTGGACTACTGTAATGCTCTCATTGCAGGCCTCCCTGCATGTGCAATTAGACCCCTTCAAATGATCCAGAATGCAGCAGCCCGTCTGGTCTTTAATGAACCAAAGAGAGCACGTTACACCACTCCTCGTCTCTCTCCACTGGCTGCCGGTTGATGCACGTATCAAATTCAAGGCTCTGATGCTGGCATACAGAACAGTCACTGGGTCTGCTCCAGCATACCTAAAATCATTTATGCAGAGCTACGCGCCCACTAGAAGCCTGCGGTCGGCTAAGGAACGTGGCCTTGTACCTACACATAGAGGCACCAACACTTTCCCTGACTTTCAGCTTCATCGTACCACGTTGGTGGAACGACCTTCCCAACTCCATCCGTGAAGCTGACTCACTCTCCGTCTTCAAAAAATGACTAAAAACACATCTTTTCCATGAGCACTTAACCAGTCATTAAGTAAATAAATAAATATTCCTGTTGCACTTTATTCTGTTTTGAATACTATTATGATGCTAGTGAAACTTTGTAATACAGCACTTTTCATACCACTGTCTCCTTAAGATGATTCGCTTATGATTTCCTCTTTTGTAAGTCACTTTGGATAAAAGCGTATGCCAAATGTAAATGTGTTTACATGACTATTGCTGTGAGACATTTTATTATACAACTGAGCCCAAAACAGCCTTGAATAGTTACAACCAAAGAAAATGTGCTCAGTGGATTAAATGTCATTCTCACAGAATTGACAAGAATTTACCCCAAAACCAAATTTTGACCTAAAGAATTCCTTAGATGGATAAATGTCATTCATTTTTAAAGTGAAGTTCTTTCATTTTTGGAAATATTGGAAAAGTAAGGTAATTTCATCTTGCAACTCCTCTGACTCAGAGTTTTTGAAGATGTAGTGAGGTCTAAGCTGACTTGAAATCTATCAATGAAAACACTTCTAATATGTGTGTTGTCATATTTGTTGGTCTCTAATAGAGTAATCTCCCAAACACAGAGCTGGAAGAGAGAATGTCACAGAAGAGTATGTAAGAGTACCTTTAATTAATATCACTATGCTTTGAGGTATGGCATTTGCAACAGTGTAAAACTCGTTAGGATGACATACAAATCCATGTTTCAAGCAGAAGTCATTGTTGTTGAAAACATTAACATGGCTGTCCATCATATTGAGTAAAGAAAGGATATTATACTTAAACCAGTTTTCATAAAATAAAGATTTGTTACAGTGTACAATAAAACAGTTATTCCAAATACAAGTCTTGTTGGGACTAAAGTTGTGAGAAAAAGCTAATTTTCCAATTTCCACAGAAGCACTATCTGATGAAAGGTGGATAATCTTAGAGGCAGCTTTGACATCTCAAAATCACATTTTAGCAAAAACTCCAAACCACCCAGTTTTCCAAACACCGAAGAAGAGACTGCGAACCAGAAGCCATTTTTATTACGAAGAAAGGATCTTAGCCATTGAGTTTATAATGGACTCCGTTCATTATTTCTAAATCAATAACTTTTAAGCCCCCCTCTTCATAGCTGCATACCAAAACATTTTTATTCATATAGTGATGCTTATTTTTCCAAACAAAGTTAAAAATAACATTTTTACCATCCTTTACTAAATAAAGTGGGATAGCTAGTGAGGATGCTGGGTAAATGAATCTAGAATGCAGTTCCACTTTGGTTAAAAGTATTCTTCCAAAGATTGAGATATCTCTTTTTAGCCAACTAAAGAGTATAGTTTTTGCTTTTAGGAATATGTTCACAAAATTCTCTTGAATGCTATGATTATTGACTTTAGTAATAGTTACACCTAAATATTTTACAGAGGTTTTAACAGGGATATTAAATAAAGAGTTGGAGTCGCAACCATGAATTGCAATTAGTTCGCATTTGTTTATATTTAGGTGTAGACCAGATGCATAGCTTTATCAATCTGGTGTTTGTCCTTTAAAGTGCAGTATGTAAGATTCAGACAGATGCCAGGGGAGGGGAAGAGCAGGAGCCGATTATGTCATGGAAGAGGACAGACTCCAGGTCAGTCAGCTGACTGCTGCCAGGACAGCAGAGATGCAGGTTGGTCAGACATATATCTTTGTTTATATGAAAAGTCCACAACCACTTGAAATGTGAATCTAGCCATTCTAAACAGATGTTAAATTTCCAGAGAGAATTGCAACAACTGTCCCAGGAAGAGAGGGATGAAGTTCTGCAGATGGTGGTCACACGTCTGCCAGGGGTTTTTCTGGACATTATGGATTACCGGAGAACAACAACAGGAGCATATGTTCAAAACAGGGGACAACCTGCATGGTGCACCTGCGTGAACTGCCGGCTTATGCCGACAGATTTAGAAAACAAATGTTGTGGTCAAAATCCAGAGAGGTGTCTCAGCAGGAAGGCCCATATGGAACTTTATTGTCTTGATGAGGGCATCCTACGTTTGGCTAGACAGACATGGAATGACATTCTTGCACTCACTGACAGACGGGACCCAAGGGTAGATAACAGAGAGTATCGATACTCTGCATATCACCAGTTCACCATCTGGCAACATGGACGTCTGGTAACTGGGAACAGGGTGGTAATACAGAGCTGCTGCATGTGGCAATTAAGAGAAATTCCCTGACCCCTTTAGCAACCATGTTGGCTACAAGGAAGCACCATTTAGGTGAAATTAAAAACTGTGTGTGGTGTTTCTGTGTAAATTTTTCCAACATAAAAAAATAAATAATAATATTTGTTCTTCACTGTATTTTATTTTATATAAGTAAAAAAAAAATTATACACAATCTATATTTACAATGTACATATATATATATATATATATATATATATATGAAGTATTTATACTATAGATATAATTTTTACAAGTTTTTGTTAGCTTTAATAAATAAACGATTGTTCTGTAAACAACTTTTCTTTTTTTTTTTTTGCTCCATTTGCTCATTTAGCAGAAGTCATCTCCTATATGAAAACAAAATAACAAGAATTAGGTATACAAGTATTTCCCCAACCCATTCTGATAAGGCACAAGTTCCAGGAAGTATTTGTTCCAGCTCTAGTCCTGCTCAGCTGATCCAACATATGACATTATGCTGATTGGTGATTGGAAATAGAGCTACCTGGACAGAGAGCTTAGGTGTGCATTAGGAGAGCTGGGGAAAAAAACTTCCTGGCACTTGTGCCTTGTATAACTTGGTAAAGATGACCTACACAACTGACAATTCAACCAGTAGTTAAATTACATGGTTATGCATCAACAGTTAACTATAAAGTACAAGCATGGGTGTCATTTTGTCTGTAAAAAAAAAAAAACACGAGACCGTTGATGAAATTAAATGAATTTACAGTAGCAGATAATCAACAGAATAGGTTATTGAGCAGGAAAGGAAGCAAACATTTTTAAAGCATTGTAGAAAAGTGCATCTTGACATTATGGGGCAATACTTATAGTCCTGGATTACCTATTGTTGCATGAATCATAAACAAAGTGGATCCCTATAGATAGATCTGATAGTATTGTATGGGGGTGGTGGACATACCTGTCCTCTTCTCATTTGTGCCAGTTCAGCTGATGGTGGAGGCACAACTCCGGGAAGACCACCAAGAGTCCATGGGTCATCCATCCTGAGACTTCTCTGTCTACAGATTCCCCCAGCAGAGTTCAAATGTTTTCCTAGAATTTTACGCTGCAGTTGAGCGATGTAGCTGTTGTCCTTGGCAACCTTCATTGTGTGGACATAGTAACGTTTGGATTTCTTACTGTATATTCTCTTTTGTCTGCAAGACAAGTTGAAATTTAGTTGAAAATATTAACGTACATTGTGATTCTCCATTTAGGAATTTTCTAATTCTATCAAGTCACCCCCACCTCCGTGTTTGCATGATTCTGTAATGAACTTGTGTTCTCAGAATTTCTTTGTCAATCTAAAATGAAAATGTAATGCTTTCAAAAGTATGACTTATGAAACTTCGCCTTTGTGGTTGACATGCACCGGCCGGTGGTTGTGGTGGTTGTAATCCAGTGCAGCGAGGAGTGTCCTTGCTTCATACACTGGAGGAGAAAAGGCAAACCGCTTACCAGCATACATAAGAATGGGGTTCTGAAAGGACTCGAGATCTGAAGTTGACCTGTAATGCAAAGACAACATTTTCAAAGATTCATCAATCAGTACAACTACATTTGACATATGCTTATTACACAAACATCGCATCACATTGATCATTTTCAAATAATATTACTATTCACACATAGAGCTTTTGTAAATCCAAAAAATGAACACATATTGTAGTAGACAAGAAAATGTTCTTTAGTCTTACTGAAAGGTCAGAAAATTCACAACATCCTTCAGCCAGCGTCTGTTGAGCACAATTTGTGAGAGTGCCTCATGTGCTGCAGAACTAGATACTATGCACTCTTTGTCACAGCTTGCCGCACCCAGTGGTTGATGCTGACATCTGCCAAGTGCCCATTCATGTACACCACAGACATGATGAAGCACCCCACACCACATACCCTAAAATAAAGAGGAATTTAAAGATGAAGTTCAAATGCTGTATATGATAGGGATTTTCATCTGCCACCAATAGGAGTAGCTAGCTTTGCTACTAATTTATGTAGTAGAACATGTTTCAGTGGACAAAGATTAACTTTATCAGTGGTCATTTCACTGCAAATAAATATTTTTAAAACACAGCATGCAGAACAGCAAGACCTCCCTGCCCCATGTGACAACTGAGGAACACTTCATTTCAAAGTGGATGTATTGCCTTATAGTGTTTGTACTGCATTGTGAAAGGCCATTATACTCACCATGAACTCCTCTCGATTGTCTGCCTTCTGGCAACAAAACCAAAAATTACTGACAATATCCTTTAGCCATACTAGTATGACCGACTGTCCAGATATTATTCCTGCCTGTAAACAAATAGTCAAAAGAAAAAATAAATATAGATAGATATTCCCTTTTCAACATAAATTAAATTGACATTACATTAAAAAAAAGAATTGCGTTCACAGAAGAAAAAAAAAGTTATGAAAACTCGCCTTCACTCTAACCGCATTAAGTTTCTTTGTCAAATTTTTTGCTGCATGCCAGATATCTAGTGAATGGATTACACCATATTCTTTGTACCTCCCTTTCTCTGGGTCCTGAATAAAGAGACACACACAATCACACACCACACCTTTCACATTCTGATCTACTGCGTTTTGGACTTCTGTTCTCCTCCCGCACAACACTACAACTCTGTACTTTTGATGTACATACATCTTTAGATACTTGTACGTTTTACAACATGAACATTTAAAAATATATTATAATAACGTGTTGTGATGTATTTTTTTTTTTATTTTCCCACTTTGGGTTAGAGTTACATTTAGAGTAAGCACTTCAATGTATGACTGATTGTACTTTTTATACATTTCAAAACAGAAGTCTGGAATCTATACTCACTCATCAGTGATGAAATCTGTAAGTGTGCATCAGTGACAATCTCTTTGATGTTTAGTTCCCCTATAAGCTTGTCAAATGTTTATATGAAGGCGTGCTTCTCCATGGCAACACTTTTTCTGTCCGTCTGTCTCTTGTCGACTGTGACTACACTGATTATGTCCATGGAGTCAAGCTCCATGGTTGTGTATGTGCAATATTGGGCGGAATGACCTATAGAAGTAATGTGACATTATATTCTTAACTCTTTATGTTCTTGAAGAAAACCCGTTTATTGAACACTCATTACAAGAGTTATTAAAAAACAATTACCTGGGGAGTCCATCCTTCCATCAGCTGAAAAAGAGAAAAACAAACATTACAGCATGTGCCAAGCATTATCTAACATAATTATCATGTGCAATATATGGGAAAATTATGATATTTTATGCAATGCAGTTCCATACTTACCCAGGGAAACAACACCGTCCTTTGTGCGCAAGCGGTCAGTGACCAAAGCCCTCTTCTCCTCCCAAAACTGCTTTACAGCATCCACACAGTACAAGTCCTGTACTGCATAGAATGTAGAGCGTGCCACCATGCCCATATTCATGAAACGGAAAAGTAGGGCAACCTTGGAGAAGTTGTTGCCAGAAAACAGTATGTTTGTGGACAGCATGAAGTCCCCTCCTTGCATTCCGTACTTCAGGACTGGCTGGCTGTTCCACTTCCAGAGCCGATGCCCATGTGTGCAAAACTATGATAGGGAAGACAACACATGATCCATTCAAAGCCAAAAACAATAACTTTTTAACAATAATGATCAACAGGCAACAAATAGATTTCTGTTTGTACTGTTAATTGGCAGCCTTAGTGAAGGCTCTGCAAGCAACTTATATTTGCACTTTGATTTTGCAAACCTTTGTAGGAGATAAAGTAGATGAAATTAGGAATGTAAACTCACCCACTCAACCATGATTGCAGTACCCCTTGAATGAAGTTTCACCTGAAAAGGCGGAATGCCATCACATTCAGTACCCGTGTAGAAGTCACTGCAATTGCACTTCTGGATGGGTAGCTGGAGGAAAGTGACCAGTTGCATCAAGCTGCTGTTGTAGGTGATGCATGCTGGCTGGTCAATGAGGTCACCTTCAGAAACTACTGGAACGGTGCCAGGAAAGGAAGACATATCACAGGCAGGTTGTTGTTCTGGGTTATCAGGCAGGTCTGGCTCATGGGCTGGTGCATCCAGTCGGTCATGTATGTCTATTACACTTTCTTCAAAACCGATAATGGGGAGTCTGTCAATGATATTGTAAGGCTGGCACCAGGATGTCTACAACCAAAAGGCGCCATTTCCGGTAAAAGTCAAAGAACTCTGTGAGGATCAACATCATAGAACTCTCTCACAAAAGCTGAAATCTACACCTGAATATCACCATGTGTGATAAATTGCAAATCACCTTTGCATTGTTTTTCAAAGCTGAAATCTTCACCTGAATATCACCACAGTGTGATAAATTGCAAATCACCTTGCTGCCCCCTCTTCTCTCTCCCCCTTCTCCCCTTCAACAGCTCTGGACCAACACAAAGACACAAGATTTATATGTAAAAATATAACAAATACCATGAAAACAAAGAATGCCACTGTATGTGTTTGATATCATTTAAGAGGTCTCTGTGCGACTGGTATAATGGTCTCTCTGTCGATAAAACTAATGGTAACAAAGTTATAAGGTCTTTGCCAAATACTGCATAATTCTGGAGGTCTATCCCCCTCCTTGACCTACAATTTAAATGATCTCCTGTATGTTAACAAGGTTAAACCCCAGGAAGTCAAGAACACATTCACCCCCAAATTCTCATTGTTCAAAGGATAATACCATTTGGTACACAATGTTTATTCTGTCTAGATATTTAAGGAAAGTTGGCACGAAGCTCTTGGAATCTGTAAGCAGATCTCCCATGCTGTACCGCTGCATGTAGTTTTGTCAGGTATGTTTCTTTGACTTGTCTTTTATTTTTAGTAATGCTTGTTTATTCTGATCATGTGAAATTGTCTTTGATTTGAATTTCTGCAACAACATTTTATATCCTACCTGACAAATAAATGGTTATTATTTGATTTATTCTGAATTCCTCTGAAATCATTTATATAATTACTGGAGCTTTAATATAGGAGGAAGCCATTTAAAGACTCTCAGTTTGAATTTAAACCACTCAGGACAACCAGGTAGGACAACCACCTAGGACAACCGGGTAGGATTTGAATTTCATTAGACCAGTGTAGACCATACTGGAGCTTTAATATAGGAGAAACCACTCAAGACAACCGGTTAGGAGAAAGCCATTTAAAGACTCTCAGTCACTGCTCACCGCCCGTCTTAGCAAGTTGTATGTACGTGACTAAGCGGCAATATCGTCTGGTTATGAGAAAAGCTAAACCAGACGATATTAGTTAACCCTACAACCGCTGACTAAGAACGGAACTGGCTATCCATTTTCGGGAGGTTTACATAATTTAATAACGGTCTGTGTAAGTCTCCAAAGATCAAAAGGACAATGAATAGAAGAGGATTTAGAGTAATCAATAACCTAAAAATGTTAAATTAAAAGAATGATCAGAAATTAATTAGAGCTTAAATATAAATTAGAGGTCAACTTAAAATTGGAGTCAGATTAATATAAAATTGGAGTCAGATAAAATGAATAACAGAATCAGTTTGTAAAGTGTAAATTAACAATAATTGCTTTACTTCAGCGCTCAGAACAATGCAGAGACCTTCAAAGGGCAATTTATTGAAGTTCCACTCCAGAACGGATAGAAAATTATCCCTTTTTACAATATTCTGTAGTGCACCACCAGCTCTGCGGGGGTAAAAAAAAAAAAAAAAAAAAATTATGAAAATAGATATAGGCATTGTCAAATACAAATGAACATTATCAACAACACAGAACTGCATTAATATTTATACATTTTGGGCATTTCGCAATACATACCGCACACAGATAGGTGGGACATAATCAACATCTGAAAAGTCAGAAGCCACGTCACCCTCCAAATCAATTCTATAATAGCAACAGAAGAAGAAAACAAGTTCCAAAATTTACAATAGACATGCAAAATGACAAGATGTGGTGATAATGTATTACACTTACACACTGTTGTGAAGGCTGTTTGCCTGTTCTTTATCTATTACAACTGAGTCTTCAAAAAGGTCGCAGGTCTGGAGTATAACGGTCGGTCAGAAGCACGAAGCTGACACGAGCTAACGTCTACCTCCAACTTCCAATGAGTTGACGACGTCGATTTGTGGTCAAAAAGAAAGTTGTTATTTGAGAGGTATGTTCATCTAATCTAACGTTTAATTTATCCCGAATTTCCATGTGAATGTGAAAACATTTTTTCATTGTTACAGTAGCTAGGTTAAAGAGTAAGCTAGACCCTACACCACATTCAGCATGTTATCTTTATATTGACATGAAATATGAAATGCCATGTTTTCTGATTTAATGACGGAGGTGTGTAAAGCGTTTTACAGATGTATATGTTCAATAGCTAAAGTTATATATATGGCTAACCTGTGTGTGAAATGGAAGGGTTTGTGCTGTGACTGTACTTTAAATCTTTACATGAGTTATTTATGAGCTCTTTATGTGTATTATTGGTCAGTCAGACCAATAAAATCTTCAAAGTTTTTATACCTTATTTGACATTTTAAATATGCATAGGCAGGGCAAATTGCACTTAAATGCTGCAAATGATTTGACTAACTATTTTATTTGGTAATATTCAAAGTAATTGAAGCTATCAGAACATGTGGAAAATAAACCTGAGTAGACACTGTAAATAGAGTTTTGTTTTTACTGTATTCAGAGCTCAATCTGCAAATTTGGGGGTTTCCAGACAGACACCTATAAGCCCTCGTAGCCAATTTCACACACTGATTTGTACCCAATTTAACATTATTTCTGCTGGACAGTGCAGTTATAGCTAATAAATGAATGAATAATTGATTGAATGATTGACTGAATTGCGCCTCAATCAGTTATCACCTGTACTTGTATCTTTTTTGATTATACACTATACCTGATGTTATACGCAGATTAATTCTCTACAATGAGAATAGCTCTTAAAAATGTGTAACTGACTTTTCCTAAACAATTACTGATTTAAAAATGGATGTTATGTTAAAATAACCAGAGATTCCCAGAAACTGTAATAGGTTGAAATAGAGCAGAAATAGAAAACTGTCAAATGTCAAAACAACAGTCTGATATTGAATACAAACAATTCAGTGAATGCTAACATGAGTTTAAGAATTCATTTATTCTACATGTGTAGATGTTGAAGCAAAGCAATGCGATATTTACACATTTTGATCATGTGCCATCCATAAAGGTTCTCCCAGTATCGCCACCCCACACTAGGTCTGTGCCCCATCTTGGCCACCCCAGTAAAAATGTCCTGGATACGCCACTGCCTAGAGCAGCTTTGGGACTCTCTGATCATTGTCTGGTTCATCTTCTTCCAACCTACAGGCATAAATTAAAATCAACCAAGATAGTAGTAAGGACTGTAAAGAGATGGACCAATGAAGCAGAGCGGGAACTACAAGCCTGCTTCGTTTGCATGGATTGGAGTGTTTTTGAGGCTGAAGCCACAGACCTGGACGAGCTCACAGATACTGTTACATCATATATCAGTTTCTGTGAGGATATGTGCATTCCTACTAGGACTTATTTAAAGTTCAACAACGAAAAACCGTGGTTGACAGCAGAGCTCAGGCAGCTTTGTCAGGCCAAAGAGGATGCTTACAGGGGTGGGGATAAAGTCTTGTACAATCAGGCCAGGAACACACTGAATAAGGAAATCACAGTGGCTAAAAGAAGATACTCTGAGAAGCTGAAAAACAAGTTTTCAGCTAACGACCCTGCATCAGTGTGGAGTGGCATGAAACAACTCACAAATTACAGCACTCCTACCCCCAACCCTGTGGTGGACCAACAACTGGCTGACGAACTGAATGTGTTCTACTGCAGATTTGAAAGGCCCGAACTCACACCCCACACCTACTCTGACCTTCACGTCACACAAACACCAACACCTCCTGCAACCCCCCTCCTCCCCCTCCTGCAATTCAACCTGCACTTAAGATCTGTGAAGATGATGTGAGCCGCGTCTTTCGGAAACAAAAGACGAGGAAAGCTTCAGGCCCAGATGGAGTCTCACCAGCGTGTTTTCGATCCTGTGCTAACCAGCTGGTCCCCATCTTCACACAGATCTTCAATAGATCACTGGAACAGTGTGAAGTCCCATACTGCTTCAAATGCTCAATCATTATTCCTGTCCCAAAGAAACCAAAAATCACAGGACTTAATGACTACAGACCTGTCGCCCTGATGTCTGTGGTCATGAAATCATCTGAGAGACTGGTGTTGGCCCACCTGAAGAACATCACTGGAACCTTTCTAGATCCCCTTCAATTTGCTTATCGAGCAAACAGGTCTGTGGATGATGCAGTCAACATGGGATTGCATCATATCCTGCAACATCTGGACAGACCAGGGATGTATGCAAGGATCCTTTTTGTGGACTTCAGTTCGGCTTTCAACACCATCATCCCAGCTATACTCCAGAATAAATTACACCAAATCTCTGTTCCCATGTCTATCTGTCAGTGGATTACCAGCTTTCTGACGGACAGGCAGCAGCTGTGAGACAGCGGAAACTCATTTCCAGCACCTGTACAATCAGCACTAGTGCCCCCCAGGGATGTGTGTTCTCCCCACTACTCTTCTCCCTCTACACCAATGACTGCATCGCCAAGGACCCCTCTGTCAAGCTCCTGAAGTTTGCAGACGACACCATTGTCATCGGCTTCATCCGAGATGATAATGTGTCTGCATACAGAAGAGAGGTTGAACAGCTGGCTGTCTGGTGCAGTCAAAACAACCATGAGCTGAACATGCTCAGAACGGTGGAGATGATTGTGGACTTTAGGAGGAACGCCCAAACACTGACCCCCCTCACCATTCTAAAAAGCACTGTGGCAGCAGTGGAGTCATTCAGGTTCCTGGGCACTACCATCTCACAGGACCTGAAGTGGGAGACACACATTGACTCCACTGTGAAAAAGGCCCAGCAGAGGTTGTACTTCCTTCGCCAGTTGAGGAAGTTCAACCTGCCACAGGCGCTGCTGATACAGTTCTACTCAGCAGTCATTGAGTCTGTCCTCTGCACTTCAGTAACTGTCTGTTTTGGTTCAGCTACGAAATCAGACATCAGAAGACTACAAAGGACAGTTCGGACTGCTGAGAGGATTATTGGTTGCCCCCTGCCCCCCCTTCAAGAACTTTAAACCTCCAGAGTGAGGAAAAAGTGTATGTGTGTATGTATGTATGTGTGTGTCTGTGTATGTATGTACGTATGTGTATAACTATTTTTTTATTTTTTATTATTATCTATGTCTTGCTGCTGTTTTTGTATTGTTTTTGTATTGATGTACACTGGAAGCTCCTGTCACCAAGACAAATTCCTTGTATGTGTAAGCATACTTGGCAATAAAGCTGATTCTGATTAAATTTCCAGTAACCCTTGTTACGTGATTCTACTTTGCTTGACTTAAAAGATAAAGAGATACAACAATGATCTGTTAAGGGTGCTGCTGAGATGGAGGCATCTTTGATAAAGTCAGTTAAATTGGAAGAAGTTAACCAGTAACCAATTCTAGATTTACAGTTACCATTTGGCTTGAACCAAGAGAATTGTTTTAAATTTGGGTTTCCAATCCTCCAAACATCCACTACATTTGTGTTCAAACAGAAGTTTAGGAAGTTAAGATTAGGGTGTGAGTTACTAAATCTAGGTGGAAAACGGTCTAAAGCCTCATCCATAACCATAATGAAGTCCCCTCCTATAATAATATTATCAGTTGGGTACAAAAGCTTAAATTCAAACAAAAGTGCATCTTCTCTTGTAGTGTTCCAGCTCCTATGTTCGGGCTGCGAGATCTGCATGCGAAACGAGGGCAAAGGGAAGTTGTTTGTCGAACAGCTTTATTTTGGTCTTGCAATCCTTAATTTCCTTTGCATTGAATTCCACTGCCTTCGACAGGTTCACGATCAGTAAACTGTTCTCATTAATTTTGCTTTCAATGTTACTTAGTTTCCCATCTTGTATATCAAACCTGGCAGCTAAGGCTTCTTCCAGGAGAACTGCGTTGGAAATCTCGAGGTCCTCGTAGCCTTTCAGTTTCTTAGATGAAACCTTGGTTGGGGTGTTCTGTAAGGATGAAGATTATTTGCGTTTATCCTTGTGATCAATCTCCATGGCACATGGCAGTTTACAAAACCAACAAAATCACTATCTTTCTTCAAAGATTATTATTATTATTATTATTTTATCTTTCTCTACATCTCAAGGGGCTGGGTGCTCTGACATCACAATTCGTGAGTGCCTTCTCCCATGCAGCGAACATTGTGTGACTGTGGCAACGTTTATGCAGAATAAAATTATGTGTTTCATAATTTTAATTATGTGTTAACAGTGAATTTAAATGTTCACTGTGTGGCGCTAAAAGCAAGAGAAATATTCTTCCAAACAGATGAGGTTTTTAAGGTTAATGCTCTATCGAGTTTTAAATCAACAAAACTGACCTCCCTGCCCTAAACCTTAAATCTAAATCTAACTGAAATTGTCAGAAAAAGCAAAGGTGAGATGAAAAACACAATTGCGTTCTTTTGTGGTGCTTCTTTGACACTTTCGGCTCACATGTCGACTCGCATTCTCTTCAGGACTTGTACCCTGGCCCTTTGTATCACATATGCAACGCTCTATCAGTTGAGCTACTGCTAAATTTGATCACACTTAAACAAGCTTGTAAATGTAGTTGATTATGTAATGCAAACGTTAAAATGAGTCATATGTGGGGCCTGGGCAGCTCAGTGGTAAAGACGCTGGTTATCACCCCTGGAGTTCACTAGTTCAAATCCCAGGGTGTGCTGAGTGACTCCAGCCAGGTCTCCTAAGCAACCGAATTGGCCTGGTTGCTAGGGAGGGTAGAGTCACATGGGGTAACCTCCTCGTGGTCGCTATAATGTGGTTCGTTCTCGGTGGGGCCCTTGGTGAGTTGAGCGTGGATGCCACAGTGGATGGCGTGAAGCCTCCATGCGCGCTATGTCTCGGTGGCAACACGCTCAACAAGCCACATGATAAGATGCGCGGGTTGACGGTCTCAGACGTGGAGGCACCTGGGAATTGGGCATTCCATATTGGGTGAAAAAGGGGAAAAATCCTAAAAAAAAAAAAAAAATGACTCATATGCTATCCACCTTTTTCCTGAACGCGGAAGTGTTCCACGATTCGACTACTTTCAATTTCCGGTCTCCAGTGTTTTCACTCACATCAGCATATATTCTTAGCGGTAATGTAATGTTTAAGATATTACATTTGTAAAAATGGTCAAAAAACTTGTGGCTGTATAGTGCTGATACTTCAGAGAGTCGAGTGTGTAGATGTCTTGAAGCGATGGTCTGAGGTTAGTTATGTTAATCTCATTAACTATGAGTTGTTATGACAACCAACAACTGCACAAGTTAATTTTTATTTCAAAAAAACTTTAGTGGTTGTTAAATCGCTGGTTTCAGTTAGTTTAACATTGCATCTCGAGACCAGAAACAGAAAACAGGCAATTAGAATAATCATGGCATCGCCCAGTGGTTGCTCAGGACAATGGTGGCTAGTAAAAGTGTTTAGATGTCATAAGATAACATTGTGTGAGGAACAGAGCGAAAAGTGTTTATGAACTGATAATCTGCTGTTTTACTCGTGATTTGAGTGAAAGGGATTAAAGTCTTTGTTGTTTTAGCGGCTGTTGTGTTCATTCCACCAGGAAATTGCCGTGTTATGTACAACAGGCCACATAAAAATAATATGACATTGTGTATAATTAAAGGAATATTCCTGGTTCA
Organism: Myxocyprinus asiaticus; assembly: GCF_019703515.2. Classification (NCBI taxonomy): domain Eukaryota; kingdom Metazoa; phylum Chordata; class Actinopteri; order Cypriniformes; family Catostomidae; genus Myxocyprinus; species Myxocyprinus asiaticus. The sequence continues at coordinate 22,300 of NC_059376.1, forward strand.
ACACAAGTTCAGCTCAATCGACAGCATTTGTAGCATAATATTGAGTTACATTTTATTTTATTTTTTTAAATTGACTCGTCCCTCCTTTTCTTTAAAAAAAAAATAAATAAAAAAGTAAAAATCAGGGTTCCAGTGAGGCACTTACAATGGAAGTGAATGGGGACAATCTGTATACATTAAAATACTCACTGTTTCAAAAATATAGACACAACACATAAACAATATGCGTGTAAACATGATTTTAGTGTGCTAAAATCACTTATTAACCTTTTCTGTGTAAAGTTCTTGGCAATTTCACAACTTGCCATGACAATGTCAACAAACCCTAAAATCCTAAAACGACTGTAAAAATGACAAATTAAACAACTTTATAGCTACAGATACAGTAATACATGAGTTTTAACAGAAGAATTCATGTATTATAGAGTCATGTTTCTGCCCTTAAACCCTCCAAAAATTGGCCCCATTCACTTCTATTGTAAATGCCTCACTGTAAATTTGATGCTTTTTTTTTTAAAGAAAAGGAGGGACGACTAAAATAATTTTTGTGGTAATCAATATTATGACACAAATGCTGTTAATTCCGCTTAACTTTCATTGTAGATTCCTTTAAAACTATCATTAGAAAACTCTTGTGATTAATGATTTTAAAAATCAAACTGAAATATTCAGTTTGAAACAAATCCCACTGAGGTGCTTTTGAGTTGTTTTGAAACAAGGGAAGAAGTTTACTGTAGTGAAGCTCCTGCACACAGTAGGTGGCAGCAGTGTGCAGTATTTTAATGGTTCAGGCTCTGCTCTAAAAACTGACTTCCCTAGCAACAGATTATATTACACAGAAACTGAAATTGACCCAGTTTGATTGATTGTTTGTTTTTTGTTTTTTGTTTTTTTTTTTTCATGAGAAGATTTCAGGGGATTTCTCAGACATGTCTGATTCTGAAAAAAAAAAAAAAAAAAAAAATGCTTGATATGACATGCAAAATTCCTATTTAAAAACAACAACAACAACAACAACAGATTACTTGCATGTAAGTTCTAAAGTCATACTTGCATAAACAAGGCATTCATTTATAGTGATCAGTAGATTGCTTTAACATGTAAGTCTGCTCTCATGAAACCATAATATGGATAGTCTATGAACAGCAGTGTGACACTGTTTCAGATCCTTCCAGGCCCTGGAAACAGATCCTGTTTTACAAAAGGAACTGAAGATGTCAGTGGGCCTAGTCAGATGTCAATGCTTGTGTTTTTGCTGTTTGAGCTATTTTAAACAGTGGGTTAAACAGTGACCATTTTTGTAATCAATCTTGTTCTTTTTTGATTATTACTTTTAAAAATGGTTCATTTTGAAACGGTCAGAAATATTAAATGTAAAATCCAAAACTAATATCAGGGGGAATAAACTGTCTCTGTAAACACAGGTGGATTATGTCTGATAATGACAGATCAATATTTAAGTCCTTTTTTATTATCAATCTCAACTTTCACTTTCACATTATTTTTTTAATTTTTAATTAATTTATTTTTTTGGTGATTCACATTCTTTGTGCATATCGCCACCTACTGATTGGGGCTGGTCAAACAGATTTTTAGGGAAAAGGATTTAAATATTGGTCTGTTTCTCACCCACACCTTTTATATCGTTTCAGAAGACAGAGATTAAACCACTGGAGTCGAATGGATTACTCTTATGATGCTTTTATGTGCTTTTTGGACCTTCAAAGTTCTGGCCAGCATTCACTTGCATTGTGTGGACCTACAGAGCTGAGGTATTCTTCTTAAAATCTTCATTTATGTGCAGCAGAAGAAAGAAAGTCATACACATCTTTTGTTAGGGTTGTCTTACACAAGCTGTGGCTGCATCCGAAAATGTGAACAACTGTCTTGCTGCCTAATCAGTTAATGGCTTAACTGACAGCGTTTTGGTATGAAAGGGACTATTAAGGAAGCTGGTCTCAGAACAGCTTGAAAAGCACCTTATTTTCATCTTACCTCATTATACAGCCTCTGAAGACAGCATTTTCCAGCTTTTGGATGCAGCCTGTGTCTTACGGTTATAGTTTTTACACTGGGTGAATGAGCCATGCTGCAGCTGCAGTGAGAGGAGAGATGAGGCGCTCAGCCCACAACGCAGCACACGCTGAACTCAGGGGAAAACATGCAGTATAAAAATGCAGTATAAACTCATTTATCCAACACAATCTTTTACAATAAAGGCTTTTATGACTCAGCATAAAATATTGTACTGAACTACTAACTCATTGACTTAAAAAAGACGTCTTGATGCAAGTTAACCACACAGTAACAGACACACAACACGATGGTTCAGTTTGTAATAGATTTTACCCACCCTTGATAAACATCGTATTATTTATGTCCGTTATCCCAGGAAAAAAATATTTTTAATAGAAATCACTTAATTTTCTGTATAGTCACATAGTACAGATGCCAATCACAGGCTGCAGGACCTTCCACAGTCCCTCTTCTGAGGGTAGAAGTAACTGCCCCGAAGTAGGAGCTAAAAAGTCTGTCTAAAGTCCCTCTAAACAGCTAAGAGGAACTCATGTGCATAAACGACAAAAAGTACTCGTTCCTATTGTGGGAAAGTGCCTGGTGTCAGGAGCCAGTAGCCGAGAGGAATCCCCTGACCCCTCAGTAAAACTAGTGCTTTTTGAACTCATTGCAGATGTGATGTTGTTAGTCATTATGTAGGCCTATAGTCATAATTATGTCTCATATTTGCAATGTTTTAATTTGTGTCAATGATTTAGTATTGGCTGCTGTATCTTTTTGCAAAGACCATCCAAATGAGATCTGTTTTAATAGTAATCTTAGTTATGACTGACCTGACCTTTAAGTCTTAGAAGCCTCACACTAGATTTGTTTTTATACCGGCTGAAATTTGCATTGTGGAACCAGTCTATCAAGTACGAGCAGGTATGAATAAAACTCATCAAGACAAAGTGGAAAAGGTGCGTGATTTGAAAATGTATTTTATGGGTGTGTTCTGTATGTATTTAACTTCCATTCTCAACTGTATGATGCAGGTGACCTTTGAATGCTGGTTATATGTTAAAATGAACTAGCATCACACTAACAAAAGGCAAGTCTTTTATCCAAATTGATTTAACTTTCAGATGACACCTACATGTAATATCAGAAATGCCAATTTTTTTTTCTGATAATTTCTGCTATTTTTCTGCATTTACTTAAAACTGATGTCATCTTCAGGAATATTGACATTTAACAAAAAGTATTATTCAGAACAAAGTATGCCTTACGTGGATTCAGTCATTCATAATCTGTAAAATGTGGGAACATATAGGACAAAAAAATAAATTAAGTCAGTGATAATATGCACATATCAGTCTGTGTGTGCAAACTTGTATAAATTTTGGCCAGTCACAGACTGATAGATTTATTATAATAAAATATAATAAAGTTTAAAAGGATCACAAAGATTGTTATTTGATGATATAAGAAAACATACTGAATTGTACTGGACTATATTATTCAGCCAATTGAGGAAATGCATGATATCATTTGCACAGCAACCACTGACTGCATCTTTCAACACAATAGAATAAGAACAAAGTAGTTTAATAGTTTACCAGTTTATGTTTAACATGTATGTTATTTAAGCAGTGTATGGTGCAGGCTATATGTGATGACATGATGCTACAAAAAGTTTTAGTTGTGGTATATAATTTCTATTACACTGTCAGAAAAAAAAGTACAAAACTGTACATTTTAGGGTACAAGTGGCCGTCACTGGGGTGGTACCCTGAAGGGTACCTTTTTGTACCTGTAATGCAAGGTACAAAATTGTACCCTATAACTTTGTACCATTTAAGGGGCAATTTTGTACCCCAAGGAACAATTGTGCATACTGCAATGAAAACACAAAATTGTACCTTATTAAAAGTATTCCCAGGGTACGCCCCAATGACAAAGCAGTTTTGATCCTATGGGGCGCTAAAAATATCTTAAAGAAACTGGCTTACAAATATGTAGATTTTACAAATATGCAATTTTATTTATAAACTTTCTTTTACAAAGAGAATTACTTGAAATGCATTACATCATCTCACAACAGTAGGTGTGAGTCGACAATTAATTGTTCATCGCACATAAAAGCTCATCAGACAGTACTCAACAAATATAATCAGAGGTATAAAACAGTATTTTAAAACAGTAACGCCTTTAAAAAATTTTAACAGGAATACAAGAAATTGTCTATACTGTAGAATCCTTACAAATCAAATCAGAAAAATAAAAGAACTGTTATACATTGATATACAGCTAATTAAACAGGCTATATCATGTGCTGCACATTGAGGTTTACAGCATAGGGTTCTTCAGCAAGAATACCTAGTGCTAATAAATAATTTGTCATCAACACTGTAGGTATCTAGTGCCTGGTAATCAACCTCCTCACCTGGTGAGAGGACAGTCCATTCATTCTCATATTTCACACAGTATGAATAATAATGTTGACAAAATGATTCAAGAATTCACAGCTTGCCACACAATAACCAGTCTGTGTCCATGTTAAGAATGTACTTAATCTGAAAAAACAATGGAACAACTTCTGCATGCAGGTGACCCACAGTAAACGCATCTTTAACACAATATTTGACATCATTAATCTCTACTTCTGTTACTCGCTGAAGCTGTTTGCCTACAATTGACATGGCTGTACTTGTAAATATCTTCATTTGTGTTGAACAAAAGTCTTACAGGTTTGGAAAGACATGAGGGTGAGTAATCAATGACAGAATTTTCAGTTTAGGGTGAACTGTCCATTTAATAAATAGGATAAAGTTTAAAAAAAGTCAATTACTAAGATGGTCTTCAACGAGAGATTCTTCTCTAGCTTCTTTGTGCGGCTTTGCTAAAGGAGATTTCCCTTGCTCAAGCTGTAGCACACTGGATGCAATGTTTCCAAAATTTTCTTGAAAGTGCCGGCAGAGATTAACAGATTTATACAGGAAACCAATTTCTTGATAAAGCTGAAATTAGTAAAAAAGACACAAGCATAAGAAAATCAGGATTTTATACAATTTTAGTGTCCTACATGTTAACGGGTTTGTGTACTTGTATAATTTGCACACTGACCCCTGATGGACTCTTCATGAATGGATATTTGTTGACAAAATCTTCAACAGTCATCCCACCAGTAATCTCCTTCCGCCTCCCGGCAAAGGTCCTCCTCATTCGCTCTTCAACAATACGAGTATCTGGCTGTGTCTTTCAATATTGGTCCTGTAGGACTTTCACATGTCCCTCTATTGAGGTAGCATCCTCTCCAACAACATCCATGTCCTTGTGCACAGACAAAAACAATCAGGTAGAACATTATTTCTAATTTCTAGGCAAGAAAATTAAGAAAATGTTTGCATCTTGTCACTTGTTATAATGATAAATTTGAGAACAATACACTGGTAACAAGTAACATTGTAAAAAGATTATAAATATATTCTCTCACCACAGGCCTTGTAATTTGTTTGCAAGTGCTTTTTTCAGGTTGCAGAGACTTTTTTGAATGACCAAACTTCTGTTTAAGTCTTTTCACTTCTTCAACATCAGCCAAAGGTGTCCGCTCAAACTTGCGTTTCTGAGACATGTGCCATGTGTGCTATTTAAAATAATATTTGAAAAAAAAAAAAAAAAAAAATGACACAAAATAACAAACTGTATCAACAGAACCAAGAGTAGGATATTAAGATTTACTTGTCTACTTACATATCCATTGCCCTCTTTGTCCTTTAAAAAGGGATACCTCAGAGTCAGGGCCTTCGCCACTTGAACATACTCTTCATTAGTCGAATACCTGCAAATTTTGGTTTAAAATGTTATTAAAATGTAACCCATTAAGACCTTGGCACAGTTAATGGGGAATACTTACATACTGTACCAAGCCATGCTTTCATACAATGTTCTTATAATTTTGATCCCTATTTGATGCTGAAAGTTTGCTTTGTTTTTGGTCCAATTAAGCAATGCAATGTTACAGGGATACATAAAGTACAACAAATACTGTAAAGTACTAGTTCTTACTACTGAAAAGACAAATGAATACATTCATTTACAAACAAAACTAACTTCAGAAGTTTTCCAAACAAGTTTTACTTGAAATATGTGCCCTAACCTTTTCTTGATCATCTTAGTTGTCAACTCATACACTGTTGTCAGTTCATACATCTTAAAGGGTTAGTTCACGCAAAAAAGGAAATTCTGTCATTAAATACTCGCCCTCATGTCGTTCCAAACCTGTAAGACTTTCGTTCATCTTCGGACCACAAATGAAGATATTTTAATGAAATCTGAGAACTTTCTGTCCCTCAATTGACAGCTACGCAACTACCACATTCAAGGCCCTCTAACGCTCTAACGTTAACCTAGATAAATGTGCGCTATTATTAGACACACATCCAAGTGTTTGTGGGGAGTGTGGAAGCTAAAGTATAGCGTGCTTTACTGCATGACATAGAGGCGCCGGCGCAATCACTTGCATTTTTCCTGATAACAGCGGAAACAACTTAAAATACTCCGTCATTTTTGGTCACACAGATAAGAGTGATACATCATTCGAAAGTCTACTTTTATTTGTGTAAACTCACAATAACAAGAAAACGTTGTGCCTTTGTAAAAGAAAGAAAACAAACAGGATGCGCTTTCTGCCATCTTGGTCTCTGTGAACTTGAGTGAGTCAAAACAATAAACCAAATCTCAGTGTATACTTGAGCGCTGATTAGGCTATGTATTGTATATAGGTAATTAAAGGCTCATTATTATGATTTATAAGGCTTATTAATATACACGTGCGATTGGTCGACTAATCACTTAAATTAATGACTACTAATCGACTAGAAAAATCTTTAGTTGAGGGCAGCCCTAGTAAAGACATCATTAAAGTAATCCATGTGACTCCAGTGGTTTAACCTTAAATTTATTTACAACATAATTTACCACTTTATTTACAAAATATTAATCTTGAACACGTTTACGCAACGTCTGCTCTCGCGTCAATACAACATGTATGCGTTGTGGTGCTGTCATGAACGCACGCTGGATATTAATATTTTGTAAATGTAGTGGTAGATTATGTTCATAAATTGAGGTTAAACCAGTGGAGACACATGGATTACTTTAATCATGTCTTTCCTACCTTTCTTGAAAATGCTAGTTGTGTAAGCGGTCAATGGAGGGACAGAAAGCTTTTAGATTTCATTAAAAATATCTTCATTTGTGTTCTGGAGATGAATGAGAGTCTTACGGGTTTGGAATGACATGGGGGCGAGTAATGGCAGAATTGTATTTTTGGGTGAACTGACCCTCTAATAAATGGTTACAGAGTAAGGGCCAGATTTACTAAACAAGGCAAATAAGTGTGAGAGCGCAGTTCCAAAAAAGCGCCGATGGGAGTGGAAAGTTTTGCGTGTGATCTACTGACGACGTGCAAATTAAAGAACACAGACGCCGCCGGATCATTCCCATAATGACCAACGCAATCTACCAGTGGTTTAAGACCTGCTTTTTTTGGGCGGTAAATAATGGCGCAAACACCAGTAAATTGATGAGCGCAAACCTTAGTAAATCACCTTGACTGATTCATTTAAATACTCTCCTCCCATAAATTTTGCGTCTGAAAGGGAAACTCCTACAAATGCATATGCAATAAGGTCAGCCGCAAAAAGAACTGTGCCCACGCCTTTTCAGCGCTAATTCTTCACTGCGTGTCTTTAGTAAATCCTGACAGCAGTTTTTTAATGCCAAAAGAGGGTTTGCGCTGGTGCAGGCTGTTAGTAAAGCTGGCCCTTTATGTAAAAAATTGTTATGTACTAGGCACACTGGGCACCCTGCTTTTTCACCATGTCAAAGAGTCTGTTATCTGATCTGTTTAAGTAGTGTTTTCTGTTTATATTGTTGACAAAGAAAATGGCAGAAATTTCAAAACATCTCTAATACTTAATGTTCTAGATGCAAGAAATGAATTAAGCACTAGTATAATTACAGTAAATGAATATGGGGAAGCAAAGGAAAAACCCCAGCTTCTTTAAGATTTACTTTAAGAATAGTTCCCTGAAAACAAATGAAACATTATTAAATAGCAACAACCTTGCTCCAGCTGAAGACTGCAAAAGGCATTCTGCAGGCACAGGTTCAAGCGTTATCACCGTTTCCTTCATCTGTTGGACAAATCTAAGGAATTTTGCCTGCTTCTTAAAAGATCCCTCAAACAGGAATGAAACCATTGACTCCGTCAGACCAACGTCAACAGTCTCTCCATCCACATCATTGTCTATAATATAAAAGAGATAATGACAAGTACAATTTAATTACCCGTCAATTAGAAACATGCACTAAACCAGTGTTTTTGAGGCTGGAACACTGCCTGTCAGATAAAGTATACACACACAAAAATGGTAACCTGTGGGGAACACTTTACAGGGCTAACAAATAAATTCTGAAATGAAAAAAAAAAAAAAAAAAAAAAAGATTAAAATAGAGATTAAAATAATAAAACATGAAAATGACATGAACCCAGAAGTAACATACAGCTGAATTTAACAATTGCAGTGACGTAATTCCAAACAGAAGTCCAAATGGCAATCAGTGATTAAACAGGACACAGCTTTGGCATCACTGTTATTTTTGTTAGTGGATAATGCGAATAAAAACCTAAAAAGTCTTTGCATTTATTTTGGATGATAAAGTGGACTGTTACAATCGTCTTTTTTTATATCAAATATTATTTTTTATATCATCAAGTGTGTTTGTAACAAATCAATAAAATATTCGTACCGTTTCTGTGCTGTCCATTTTACTTAAAATATGAATTACTTGATTTTCCGTTTGATGTATACAGTATACAGTATACTGTATATGCGTTTATGTACACATGGTTCTTTTGAAGAGAATATTTAAGACTGATGCACAAGACATATTCATTGGGCTGGGTATGAGGGATTGTGGTCTCCAGTCAGTGTGCAAGTATTGTCACTGTGTGCTGCCATCAGCAAATGTGGGGTACTCCACTGCCATGCCATCCGGGGGCCATAGAGAGATTCACACCTGCTGAGATTTCTTGATCTCTCCAGGATCATTTGCTTCAACAAGATCAGATGGAGCCAGGGTAGTCCCAACAGTTTGTAATCTGGGAAAATCAGTTTCCAGTGCACTGCTGTGGTGTGTTTTTCGCTGCCAATCCCAGATTTTCACATCTTTTTCTCACACCATATTCCCTATTCTTGAACCCCATTGAGCAACTCTTTTCAGCATGTCGGTGGAAAGTACATAACCAGAATCAACACCAACAGGAAAAACTTCAAGCAACAGAACAGGCTTGTGATGACATTGATTTAGACTCTTCTGAGGGGTGGATGAAGCACTCCAGTGGGCATTTTCCCTGCTGCTTGGCCTGTTGCATTTTAACAGGAAGGAGTTAAGATGCAAGAAGAGGAAAAGAAGACGCATAATATTAGAACTGAGAAGCGGTGAGACAATTGCACCACTAGGCAGTATTATTATAGTTTTAGATTTTTATTTAGTTTTTTTTTAATTTATATTCAATTTGTCATTACAATTTAGTTTAGTTTTCACAGATTGTCTGTTAGTTTTAGTTTAGTTTTCACAGTGTTTTGTAGTTTGAGTTGGTATAGTCAGGGCCAGGGGCATTGCTAGGGTTGGAAGAGATCAGAGCAGGGGTTAAATTGGGCTGGTACAGTCCGGAACAGTGTTCCGGCACCTTCGATTCCAAAAGAAAAAAATGCTTGTTTGTCAAACAATTCCATTTATTCTATCTATCTACATTCCGCGTGGATACAAAAATGGTGGGGAGTGTGGAGTGGATTTATTTTCTAAAAACAAAATGTTTTCTGGCAAATATAGGTACAGGGTACAGTGGGATTCACTAGTGAAAATATATATATATGAAAATATTTTATAAATTAATGCAAATGTTTTCATCACAAATAACATTATCATTATATTTTGAGTAAAAAGTTGTTTGTAGAAAGTGTTTGTTTCCCCCGTTAAGAACAATGTGCATTTATTATTAAACTGTAACATCACTGGATATAATTTTAGCATGTTCTATAAGATGATCCCCTACCTAGGGCAAGAAGAAGGTAACTTGTCCCGGCTTTCATCTAATGAAAAACACTAAACCAAATATTCCATGTAATTATGCATTTTCACAATTCAGTTGAATAATGACAAACATAAATAATGACAGAGAAATCATTATCTCAGTAAAATGTATTCATCTGAAAGAACAAATTACTTCTATTAATTATTTACCATACTGGCCTATTAATAAATCCATATTTAGACACCCATGTATTTGTTTAAACTTTATTATTTACAATTTTTTGTTTTATTCTTATTATTTTCTTTATAATATTATTTTCTTTTTCTAAGTACATTTTGAAATGCATTCAAATGTGTAATGACTGGTAGTGTGTACTACACCAACACCTTCAATGTTCTGATATATTCTGATATTCTTTAAACAAACACAATTAATCACACAAGTAATAAAAGGATGTGGTGCTAAACTGATTTAAAAAAATTTGAAATTAGAAATATTTATTTGTTTACATGGCATGAAGATAAATGACATACTCTCGTGTATTTACATTGTGTTGATGTCTATTCACTTGTTAACTTAAAAATAATCATAATCACTGATGTAACTGTAGCTTCATATTAGCAATAAATCACTTTTCTTTGTGAATTGGTTCAGAAATAACATTCTCATTGATAGCCAGTTGCTAGAAATGTTCCCTTTCAACATTTTCCCAAAAGTATCATTTTGAGGCCACTCCATTTTCATTTCTGTTGATATTAAGATTTTTTTAAAAGGAGAGCAAACTCTATGTGATCCAATGTCTTGGAGTTTAAAGATGTTCTCAGTTCAAAGAACCGCTTTTACTGATGACAAGTTTATTAACCACTTTGTTTATAATTGTTTCATTAGAAAAACGATTACAGCATATACTTTTCAATGAATGGATACTGTATTTATAAGATCATTGGAGTTTGGTTTGGCCTCTTCCCCATAAATGTATTGACTATAAAAATTTGCGAGATGTCTTTTAAAATAGTACACAAATGCTCTCCCTGTAATAGTATGTTTCCTATATTGAAAAAATCAAGAAAAATTTTACTTTTTGTAACAAAGATGAGATGATGAAACACCTTATTTTTGGTAAATGTGTTTGAGCAAATAGCCTCTCAGAAAAATCTGACACATGTATTCATGTTTTTGATATTATTATTTTTGTTTATTTTAACAACAAAAACTCAGAGATTCAATATATTGTCCATTTATTTATTAATTTTGGATAAGTTTCCATTTATAAGTGTACATTCTATTTGGTTTTATTTTAATTCTTATTGTGATGAGGAGGAGGGCGGGCCGTTAGGATGGACGCCTGGTGCTGAGTTACCAAATCATCCAGGAGAGGGATAAAGACGAGCCGGTGACGCCAGTTCGGGAGTGAGAAGGAGGTGCACACAGCCGCTAAACATGTGCGTTATGATTTTGTTATGCTGAAAAGCAGTTTTATGTTGTGTTGAATTAAAAGTCTTTTGGTTGTAAACCCGGTTCCTGCTTCCTCCTTTACGATGAGCAAGAGACCTGACTGCCACACTTATGATAAAAAAAATCTTTAAAATCTCTACGAATACTGTTGATATATAACCACTCATAATTGTTTCCCTATGGCTGTTGTGTTTTATTAATTTTAATTTTTATTTTTTGCATTATGCAACTACTGTAAGAATTCAGACTGTTATTGGCATTAATAAAATTAAATAAATAATTGAGTTAGCTAGCTAGCTTGCTGTGCTCAAATATGTATAGGTAAGTAACGTTACAGTAACTAATGTTGTCAGACAGCTAGCTGGCTTTATCAAACCTAAATAAAACTATTTCTAATATCTAGCTTACAAGAACATTGTTCCGTTACAATGTACATGTAGTTATAAATACATTTATAACGTATTTCATTGAATAACGTTAATTAATTTTCCCTCAAATAATGTCAAAGTTCAAACTACAGCTTAAACTTACCAGGTCACATTGTAAACTGTTCACAATTCAGCACAGAAGTCAGACATACAATCTAAATTTCGCTGAACAGTGCATAATACCTGGTTTTGAATGAATATTACCTCATCAGGTCTTTGAAACAATGAAACCTGCCAAGTGACAACAGTCCCACCTGTCTGGAACAGGTAGTGTTCAGCAACTTGCTAAAAATGTGAGGGCTTTAAAACACAGCTGACATTCGTTTCTGCAGTGAACTGAATGAAGTAATAATCTACCACGGGCATTGCCCATTGCTTTTCATTACAGGCAAACAAAGTCATTCAGCATGTTTTATTTGAGAATTAAAATGTGTGAATCTTCAAGAAAGATCAGGGGCTTGGGACAGTACATCAGAGTCTTGATAGAAGACATGGATTAAACCACTTATGGATTACTTTTATGCTGCCTTTATGTGCTTTTTGGAGCTTCAAAGTTTTTGACCCTGTATGGACTTACAGAGCTGAAATATTCTTCTAAAAGTCTTTGTTCATGTTCTGCTGAAGAAAGAAAGTCATACACATCTGGGATGGCATGAGGGTGAATAAATGATGAGAGAATTATATTTGTGGGTGAACTATCCCTTTATCTTTGTGAGGTTTTAAAGTGATGATTTTATTTTAGGATGTGTGTCAGAGCTCATTTCATGACCACTGGTGGGAAAAGCAATAGTAAAGAAAATGACAGAAATTTTAGATAACATTTGTTAAGGTTATAAAAAAGTAAAAGTTAACTTAATGTTATGATGTGAAAGTGTATATAAGAAAATATAAAAAAATATTTTTATATATATTTTCTAGAGTATATTTTTTCCTCTGTCCCACTTTACCAAGTACTGCTTCAAATAATCTGGGATTTGGTCAAAAGAGGGTCTTCAAAAGGGGGTCTTCCCAGTGTTGAATATTTCTTCACAGGTATAATGTTAGTTTATGTGGCGTTTGGATCATAATTCAAAGTGTCAAGAAATGTAACATTTTCAAAAGTGTCCCACTTTGCCTATATTTACCCTAGTATATCAAAAACTAAAACTAAAATGAATTATTGATCATTTTTGTTTTATTTTAGTTCGTTTTGGAGTTATGAAAAAGTATTTTAGTTTAATTTCAGATTAGTTTTCAGTTTAGTTTTTGCTTAAATGAATATTTCACCTAAAATAAAAATGATTATTACTCGTCCTCACGTCATTACAAAACCCCCACACTTAAACTTTGTGTGTTTGTGTGTACACGTGTTGCTGTTAAGAATAGTGCTGAACTAACAAATGTTGACAAATTTTCATGTGAACACACACATGAGTAAAGTTTACGCTCAATACGGTATGAATGAGTGTCTCTTATGAACTCTCATTAACCCATCAGAGATTTGGGTCTGTTTCACACACAAAGATATTGTTTGACTTCAGAATACTTGGAATATAAAGCATCAGTTGTCTGAACTACTTTTGATACATTTACATCCTGTTTGAGTCACTATTCATTTCATGGAGAGAGAGAAAAAAGAAAGAAAGAAAGAAAATTCTACAATTTCTCCTTTTGTGTTTCACAGAAGAAACAATACCATACAGGTTTGGAACAACATGACGGTGAGTAAATGACATCATTTTTAAGTGTGCTTGAATGAAGTGTGGAGATTGCAACACAATGTACACTAGCGAGTCAAATGTGCGTTTTAAAATGGGCACACAAAAATATAAAATAAAAATAACGATTTTAGAAATTCATCAGTCTGGATCTAACAGGACAGAGAGAGCGCACAGCACAGATGGACAACAAAAAGAGCTCAATCTCCAGCTAATCACACCTTTGAGAAGTGCTGCAGAAAGTATTTAATGAAACTTCATCTGAAAATGACTGACTGCTCTAATGCATGAATGAATTTAGTTAAATTAAAGTATCAATTTCATGTTATGGCATTTTATTTGAAATAAATAAGACAGTGTAAAAGGTGTTCATTATGTCAATTAAAAGGCAATATTGAATATGATAAGATTTTTGAATAGAGTTTAATTTTTGTTCTAATTGTTGAGATTGTAGTCTTGATTTCGCAGTTTTAGAAATATGTTACATGTTTCTGAAATAAGTTTAAGAAAATGTTTTTCTGCAATTGGGAAATCTGCTTGCCAATCTAAGTGTGAAACGGGACAAAAGTTACTAAGATACAGAAGTGTCAGAGTGAGGGGTAAATTCTGATTGGTTGAGATGATTATGAGGCTGTTCAACAGGTCACAAGTAAAGTTATAGACTTGTGTCACTGTTCACTTCACTCACTTTAGTTTGTTTCACAGAGCATTGAGAAAGATGGAGCTGTATGTCCTCATTCTCACATTTACTGTGCTTGTTTCTTCTGAGGTCAATGGTAAGTGAAGATTTACAGTTTTACCAGTGAATGACCTTATAAACACTATGCAAGAAATGTTAAAAAATGAATTTTTGTTTGATCTTTAAATGAAATGTATAAGTGACTGTAAATATTTGTAATTAATCATGACACAGTTTTCATTCCTGACTGTCTAGAGGGTTTGACATTTATATCACAATACAAATATTGGGTAATCATTCAGTAAATAATAACAATCATCATAAGTTGGTTATAAGTAGACCCACTGAACATTTCTTAATATGTTAAATAAATTGTTACATAAAGAACGTTTATATGGTTTGAAATGATAGTAAAATGTTGTAAATCACTGTAATATTACTATTATGCAGTAAATCTTTTATTCTGTTGTTCTTTCTCAATGATGAACTGTATATTGGTATTTCTTTTGTTTCAGTTGTACATGAGGATATTGCTATAACTGTAGTCTCTAACACTCCTCAGCAAGAGGATATGTATGGATTTGATGGAGAAGAGATGTACCATTCAGACTTCGCAAGACAACAAGAAGTATATTCATTACCAGACTTTGCAGATCCCATCAGCTGTCCTACATGTTATGATGGATCTGTTGCTAACCAACAAATTGCTAAACAAAACTTAGACATCTGCATTAAAGCTTACAAAAATCCACCACCGCAAATGGGTAAGGCATGAACTGAATCTAACTCTATTTGAATATTTAAAGATTTATTTCTATTTAATTTTACTCTGTGTGATAGCTGTTGCAATGTAGCCACCATTGTCATCAAAATATGATTATTCTAAGTAATGTGACCTTGATATTTTTGTTTTCTGTATGTATTAAACAACATGTAATGAAAAAGTTTAGTTTACAGAATAGCACTGCAGCATCTCTGTGTGTTCATAGACCCCCCCCAGACTTCCATCTATGCTAAGTATGATATTGTGCTGCGTGAGAGGAACAACCTCATCTGTCATGTGACTGGATTCTTCCCTCCCTACCTCAATATCTCATGGACTAAGAACAATGAGATTGTAACAGAGGCCAGTCTGAGTCAGTATCGTCCAAATAAAGATGGCACATTCAACATCTTCTCCACTTTGACGATGACTCCTATGGAAGGAGACATTTACAGCTGCACTGTGAATCACATGTCCCTCAAGGATCAACCTCAGACCAAAACATGGGGTGAGTGTGCAGTTTCATATAGATTAAATTCTAGATTCCTCTGAACCCATACTTTTCCATTTGTTTTGTTCAACTTGATGAGTTCAAACAACAGCAATCATTTCTTGAAACAAATCAGAGCAGTGTTACAAAAGCATCAGTCACTGTAAAGACACCAGGAATTAAGGATAAATTACAATGAGTCTGTACACATTCCTGTTAAAATGCATCTGGTCAGCTGTTATCACATTCATGCATCTAAAGTATTCTGTGTTTATTTGTTTCCCAGAAGTTGACGTTGCTCTTCCCAGTGTTGGTCCAGCGGTTTTCTGTGGAGTGGGTCTGACTCTTGGGCTGCTGGGAGTCGCTGTTGGGACTTTCTTTCTCATTAAAGGAAACAACTGCAACTGAAAACCCCCATATGAACGCTTTAAAAAGACATTGTGATTACACTGTAAATCATTCTGTAAACAAAGACTGTTTAACTTGGCAACAGTGCGTTATCCTGCGCTTCATTTTGTTTTTTAATTCTCAATTTTTCAGATGACAGACAACATTCTAGATGTTAAAGATACAAATAAAAGCATAAACCTGAATGTACCGGCATTAATATTACTCCATAGTACTAGAAATGTTGCAGTGAACATTATACTGTATGTGCTTTCTATGTAACTCCATACATGCTTATCCACTGTTTCACTAATATCCCAGTTGCAGTTTGTCATGAGTAATTTTATAATTGTAATAATCTGAGTTTTTTCTGTCTTGTTCATTGCTAAATGTTCTTTAAAATGTCATTACATACAAGCACCCGATTTTTCTCACACAAAATTATTTTATTACAGATTTTGTTATGCTTGAAAATAAGGTAGATTAATAACATCTTAAATCTTGAAATGATCCTGTCATTATTTTAATAAATATAAAGTTAATTCCTTTTTCCATTGTCTATATTGTTTGACATTGATTATAAATAAATATTTAACTCTTGTAAATTCACTAATACATTTTTTTGTATTTCATTGTATTATATATACATATAGTATCAACTGTCCTATTTTAAAATAGTTTCAAAACCTTATCAGATGGCACATAACAGAGTAAATGACTCACAAACAGAGAAAGAGGTGTTAAAGCATAGAAGATAAATGGATAAAAGAAAGAGACAGACAAGCAATCAAGTATTGTAGAACCACTTAATATTTTATAGCGGTGATTTAACATCTGAGTTCCTGTTCAAATAATAATTAAAAACTGCTGTTAAAGCAACAATGAAATAAAATTTCATTTGCAGGCATGTAATGATCCTTTCATATAATGAAAATAGCACTGACAACATGATCATACAGTCACAGCCTTAAAACCATCAGTATTAGAAAGTAACAGGGTCACATTTTTAAGATATCGCTATATTTTATAGAAATAAAATTAGTCCTTGTCATTTATGTTTTAAACAGCATAAAACATCTAAAACACAAAACTACAACATATCAGTGCGATTTAATTTGAAAATAGATTTTGTGGCATTTTTAGAGCAAAATATGATAATGTGAATAAATTGCACCTGTATATAACAGTTTTTTTATTTTTTTATTTTTTTTATTCTATTTGTTTTTTTTTTTAATTCTTGTTGCTGTATTGCTGTACACTGGATGTTTCTGTCACCAAGATAAATTCCTTGTATGTAAGCATACTTGGCAATAAAGCTCATTGGGTTCTGTTTATTATTATAATCATTATTCATTATTTTAATAATTTAAGAGGAAACTTCTTATATTTCCACCAAAATTAAATTATGTAATTGAAACTAAATGCTTGGATGTAAATAATCAATAATGTGTAGCTTGTGCTTTCAAAAACTGATATATTCTAAGAAAGTTGAAATCTGCTGCATTCAATCTTGTTTTTCAAAAGCAACTAAATGTAAAACATGTTATACACTTTTATAAAAGGCAAAGTAGTTTGTCCATTAAGAGGGAATTTATGAGTTATCTAAATTTGAATGTACAGAATAAATAAAAATACATAAATTAAATAAAAATCATTATTTAAATTGGACAACCATTCAAACTGATCATTGGACAGTGATTTTGTGTCAAATGAAAGCAGTATTCTGCCTAGTAACAGATGACGCTTGTGTTTGCAGTGTCTGATTGGTCAGTTATGTTGAACGTTCATCTCATTAAGTAAGTGTTATCAGCGTCTACTTCAGTTGAGAGTTCAGAGTGAGAGAAGATGTTAAAGTCAAATCTCTTGTGTTTTCTTCTTATATTGATGCTCTCTGTTTTTACTGGAGGAGGTGAGTACAATACTTAGATATGACACATTCACTATTAGTATAATGATTATTATTTATAGTAGTATGAATAATCCATCACAAACATTGTATTGTTGATATAAACGCATCTGACACATCCGTCATTTTGTTCATTATATTTCAGAGGATGCGTATTTCGGAGGAGGGTTGAGCAGATGCATCTACAGCACCCGTGATTACAGTGACATGGTGTTCATTGATGCTTATTTATTCAATAAAGATAAGGTCATAGAGTTCAACAGCACTGTGGGGAAGTTTGTGGGGTATACTGAGCTTGGAGTGAGAAATGCAGAGAACTGGAATAATAATCCCGACATCATGCAGAAATGGAGAGCTGAGGTGGACAGATTCTGCAAATATAATGCTCAAATCGATGACTCATGTGTCCGTGATAAAACTGGTGAGTAACTCAACACTCTCAACTGAAACTGTGACAGAAATATATCATAACCTCATAATTACTGCAGAATAACATTTAAATGTGTACTCAGTATTTATATCACGAACATTTTACACGAAAGAAGTGAAAGTTTATGATAAAAACATGTTTAAAATGAAACACGAAACAGATCTGCAGTCACAGCATGATGTAAGTGAGGATACAGGGGGAGAATACATTTAGAAATAAAAGTGTTATGTGTTTTTGTGCGAGAATAGTTAGTGTTTGATGTTTAATATTATTTAGAGATTCAGAAGAGTTTGTAATGGTGTGGTGAAGATTGAAGCCTGAACAGTGAGAGGAGAACAAATGCTAAATGTCTAAACTTGTTAATAAGTGTGTTAAAATTACTAGTTTAATGATATCTTGATTACAAAGTAAAATCAGTATTTCTCAGAGTTGTGTATTTTGAAATTGTTTGACCGTGATTCATGTCAACATTATGCGCTTATATCAAAATCACTGCTGTGAATAAATAGTTTACTGAAATAATTGTATGAACTGATGAAATTCAACATTATATTAGGAAAAATGAACATGATAAATGGTGTGGCATTCACTCCAGCTCCAATTTACTTGAATTACTTCAGTTCATATAACTGAATTATGGCTTGTCAGAACAGCTCAACACTTACATGAATCCTCTTGACCCTGCTATTTAAATTACAACAATTTATTTATTTCACTGTCACTAGTTGAGTGACTGAAAGATTTATTCTGCATGAGGCAGGTTACTTTAGAAACCAACTAATTGTAATGATTCAGTGAATTATAGAAATTGTTTCTGCACTTGGTAGAATTTGAGGTGCTATTTAGTTTTGGGTCAAGACAGAATTCAAATGTACAGGCACATAATTTCTGTCTCAACACTCTTCACAGAGGATGAGATCACAACTGTGACATGTATACCCATAATGCACTGATACACTCACAACTAATGGCTCTTTGCTCACATTTAACATTAAACACATGCTGGGACTCTACAATATTAAAATAATATGCCTGTTATTGATATGAGAATATAAATATTAATAATATTCTCATTATCAAACCTCCCTGTATCATTGGGTGTATTCACTCACAGAATAAATCAATCATGTCTTTACTGCAAATAGGATGTTTCAACAATGGCATTGATAACCAAAAGCCTTTGCTTTATAGGTGTCATTCTAAGACCACTGTCATATCAGCCAGTACAACAAAAACTATAAATTATTGAGTGACCCTTTAGTATTATTATGACACCCAGGTCAGAACTTGTGCAAAAAATAACCAAACCGGATTAATTCTTCCAGATTGATTTATTTTATGTTTGCACTAGAAAATTAATTTTCTTTTCAACAGACCAAAAATTCTGTAACATTGTTACATATGATGACAAAAAAAGTATTGTAGAGGGTGTAATTAAGACATCTCTTCTTGATTCAGTGAAACCGACTGTTAAGATCACTTCAGCAAAGCAGCCTCACGGCGGACATCAAGCCATGTTGATGTGCAGCGCGTATGACTTCTACCCACAAAGAATCACAGTGTCCTGGCTGAAAGACGGTAAACCTGTGACCTCTGATGTGACCTCCACTGAGGAGTTGGCTGATGGGGACTGGTACTATCAGATCCACTCGCACCTGGAATACACCCCTAAATCTGGAGAGAAGATTTCCTGTATGGTGGATCACGCCAGCTTCAATAAACCCATGATTGTTGACTGGGGTAAGAGAAATAAACGTACCTCACTGCCACATAAGACATTTCTTTGTTTTGCATTTCATATTTTGACATACAAGCAAAAGAACAAGTAGAAAATAATAGAAAATATGTAAATGGTCCTGTTGTTGCACTCAGACATGCTCAATATTTTACACAGTTGATACTGTAATAACAGAATGATGTTTGCACACAAACAGATCCTTCTCTCCCCGAGTCTGAGAGAAATAAGATTGTTATCGGGGCCTCTGGACTGGTGCTGGGAATCGTCATAGCAGCTGCTGGACTCATTTACTACAAGAAGAAATCAAAAGGTCAGTTCATACAAGAATAATCAGAGTGATATTGATCCGTGTATGTCAAACATGTATTTGTTTCCTGTATTTGTGATTGACACATATTTTATTTTAACAGGGAGGATCCTGGTACCACATTAATGATGCTAGGTTTAATGAAACATTTGAAAACTGGAACAGTAAAATGTTTCTCATTTATCTGTAACACATATTACATGTGCTCTTTGTTTTTAAGAATCCTGTTTAACGATCATAAATAATGAAATACTGAATTTTCAAACTCAGCCACATGATTATTAAATACACAAATTGCAGGTCCTGAAACTGTTTAAATGGGAATGAAGCTTTTCTGAGCTTTTCATTTTTTAAAATTTTTTTTTTACAATGAAAACACAATAGGAATGCAAAAACAGCATGAGTTCTGATACATGTGTTTAACTCACATTTTGGAATCTTTATATAATTGATATTGATATTCTCAAAAACTATTATAAAGAAAACAAACTTCTGTTGATGTAAATAATGTGTGAAATATGTTTGTAGATTATTGCTCTTGCTTCATTTCCAGGATTTCCTGATTAATTTGTTCAGAATTAAAAGAGATTGATAATGCTTAGCATGGTATCATCTGAAAAACATGAATATATTTATTCTGAAGACAGATTAAAAGTAAATGCCTGCAAACACATAGGCATTATGTTTAATATAAAAAATCCTATTTTTATAGATAATGATATGGGTCTGTCAGATTTATTTTAATGTAACTGTAATGACCCCAACAGGACTCTTTAATTTTGCATTTATTGTCTGATTTAATTCTTCTTCCTTATTATCCTAGCAATTACGCTTGCATAATGATTGATGCTTCAAAACATCCACAACAACATTTGTTATTTCTTATGTAAATTTAAGCTTCAAATAAATATTTTTAGGCTTTACAAAGTTGAAGTGTGGTTATTTATGGATGTGGTGTTTAAATTCTTTATAGTGGAAAAATATCCCAGTCCTCTATTTTAGATTCTTTCAGCAGTTAGTTCTGGTCATCTAATTAGATTGGCCAAGTGGCGTTCCAATAGCAGGGATATTTACTGTTTGTATCAATCTGCTTGTCTGTGTTTAATACATTCCAGACCAGAGTTTGTGAGCAGAGTGGATGCAAAGAGCTGTGTGACTTTGCTTGGAGCAAAAAATAGTCTATTTTTTATGTCTTGCTCAAGATTGCATGCTTTCTC
Organism: Myxocyprinus asiaticus; assembly: GCF_019703515.2. Classification (NCBI taxonomy): domain Eukaryota; kingdom Metazoa; phylum Chordata; class Actinopteri; order Cypriniformes; family Catostomidae; genus Myxocyprinus; species Myxocyprinus asiaticus. The sequence continues at coordinate 43,896 of NC_059376.1, forward strand.
TCACTAGTAAGCAATGGAGTGAGAAAACCTAGATCTGAGTGATAACAGAACACTTTGTGAGGGAACAACTCCACTCACATTTACTTTTGCAGTCGATAAATTGCTTGGCGACATGAAAAGCTTAGTCTTTCACTAAACATACTTTTTCCTATGCAATAACAATATCTCTTATATGGAATTGAACAGTAGTCTAGTTCTGATCATGTTTCAGTGATTAGAAACAGGGCAGTGGTGGCTCAGCAGTTAAGGCTCTGGGTTACTGATCAGGAGGTCAGGGGTTCAAGCCCCAGCACTGCCAAGATGCCACTGTTGGACCCTTGAGCAAGGCCCTTGACCCTATCTGGTCCAGGGGTGCTGTAACATGGTTGACCCTGCACTCTGACCCCAGCTTGGCTGGGATATGTGAAAAAGAAAAGAATTTCACTGTGAATGTGTGATAAATAAAATTGAATTAATTAAAAAATATCAGGTAGAATCTCTTCCAGTCTCACATTCCTGTCCTGATTGTTAACACCCTTGTTTTGTCAATTAGTGTGTGGGTGTGTCTCAATCAGCTCTCTATTTCATTGGTAAGTATACTGTCCAGGGAGACATATTTAGGGTTGTCCCATTGTCAATTTTTAGAGTGTACTGAAATTTTCACTACTAAGAAATTTCCAGAAGAATGCATTGCTAAAACCAAGCTTATTTTATTTACTTACGGGAAATATCTTCAAGTCTTTTTTTTTCTCCATACATTGAAAGCGAATGGTTCCTGAGGCTGTCATTCTGCAAAACATCTCCTCTGAAGAAAGTAAGTCATACTGTTTTGAACAACATGAGGGTGTTTTCATTTTTGGGTGAACGATCCCTTTAAGCCTCCACAAGTTAAAATCAGTCATATGATGGAGGGAATTTGTTTCTAATGGCTGGATGATTGGTCAGCACTTTTCTCTGTATCACTACCTCCTGTGGATGAAACTCATCCTCAGCACTGAGCTGGCTTTCCAAGTCAGTCTCTTGATCTTGTTAGCATAACTGCCCTGATGGCAATGCCCCAGCACACAACAACATATTTGCTGGAGCCGCTACTGTCTCTAGAGGAACTCACATATTTATAGGTTGGCACTACTTGAATGGCACTCCCTTGTAAATGAAAAACGAAAAAAAAAAAATACATATAGGAAACAATATGTAATTCAGTTCAGCGTAACCATAGAGCCAAGGCTTTTTGATACGATGTCATATAATAAAGTTGTTTGATGGCCAATTTGTTTTTAATTTGCCAAAGAAACAACATGCTGTTATACACACCTTTATTTGTGTTGCTCGCCATGTTCGCAATCTGCCACATTGCTGGTGCAGACTAATAGTATAATTACCTTGGGCTTGGCATTACACTTAGCAGCAAGCGGGGCAGACAAATTTCTGCCCACATGGGTGTCCTTTAGGGCTTGTTTCAGTTCCATATTTGACCACAGATTTCCGATGGAAAATATAGTTGCACTGTTCAGTTATGGTGGGCTGCAGATTCTCTGCCCCACATGTTTGTTGCTATCATAAAGTGTAACAGAGGTTTCGGCTGTATGATGACATTGAAAATTTTACGAGACCTGCTTTTAAATACATGTGTCAGGATTTTGAACATATTTACGTGTTGATACATTACATTATTTGCGGTTTCTAGAATGGATCTATGTTCTCATGTGGTTTCATAGTGTATATGTGGCTGCTCCATAAAAGTAGATACATGTTTACTGTTTGGGGCCCTTGGAAGTTCTCTTTCCAGTGAACACTAAAATGTGCATTTGTCTCAGACAACTCAATCCAAATATTCTAATTAAATCTGTGTTTGAAAAACTAAACTAGCATGCATAGTAGAATGATCATGATTAGAAGTTCTGTAATACATTACATTACCTTAGATTGATTAAAGCAGGGCATCGAACAGGACCTGAGGCAACTTTTTCAGCAAGCCATGAAGCTTAAAATGGCATTGTTTTTACAACCTAAACAGCCTTCATAAAATTCAAGATTAAGTAAATAATGGATCCATCATTATGAGCAGGGCCCCCATTCTTTGAATGTAGTTAACTTGGTTAGCTGAAAAAAATTAACTTGGGATAAATCTGGGATATCTGCTGGAATAGCCTGTCAGCAATTGGGTTTGAGAGCTTTAATATGTTACTTGTTTTAATTTGCTTTCTTCTTTGTTTGTGCAAAGAATCATAGTTTATTCCAGTAACTCATCCAGCTAGCCAGATAAGCCACGGATGTGAAGATGTCACTGCAGGTCACAGAGCAGGACAAACTTTGTCCAAGAAAGACCTTTTAAAAGACAAAATGTATTTATAAATGACATCTGACTATGAAATATAAATGCAAATTATATACAAATTTTCTAGTAGTTTGTTGTTTGTTGAAATACATTTATACCATAGTTTAATTTGGGTTCAATTATTGCCTAATTTTTATGACACTTTAAATCTAACGCTTCACGTTTCAATTCAGTATCACAATTTTTTTTTTTCATGTTAAATGTTTTATTTATTTTTATGTAAGGCTTTTGATTGATTTTTCAATGACCAACTTCAATCCTTCTAGTAACCGATGACATAGTACAGTTGCCTTACTCTCATTGGCTAGTTGTTGATTGTTAAAGTCATTCAGTTGCACAAGGGAATTCTCCAAACAGGCTTGTGTTTCTGTAATATTTATGTAATATGCTGCTGGTGGTCTAATCGTGTGAGGGATATTTTCTTTCACCATTAAAAGCAGTGAAGTGAAGAAGAGTGAAGATGCCTTGGAAGCTTTGGAATATTTTTTAGACAAATATTTTTAAAGGCAATCATATATGTAAAACAGATTTTAAATCACATTTAAATGGGTAATATCATAAGTTTTTTTTTATAAAAAAAAATTTTTTTTCCCCCTGCTGTCCACTTATGTTAGTAATGTTTTTGTGTGTGTGTGTTATGAAAGTTTAGATTTTTTTTGTTCTAGTTTTGCATTCTCTAAAACTCATAATTAAACAGTCTATTATTTTCCTTGTATGCCCCCATGACATGTAAAGTAAGCAACAGCGCTATCAACACCCTCTCGTGCCGCCAAAACAGCGCCAACCCGCAACTCAGAAAACATTTTGAGATGCTATTCTTCTCACCACAATTGTACAGAGCGGTTATTTGAGTTACCGTAGACTTTGTCAGTTTGAACCAGTCTGGCCATTCTCTGTTGACCTCTCTCATCAACAAAGCATTTCCATCCACAGAACTGCTGCTCACTGGATGTTTTTTTTTTTTTTTTAGCACCATTCAGAGTAAATTCTAGAGACTGTTGTGTGTGAAAATCCCAGGAGATCAGCAGTTACAGAAATACTCAAACCAGCCTGTCTGGCACCAACAATCATCCATGTGATTATCTAATCAGCCAATCGTGTGGCAGAAGTGCATAAAATCATGCAGATATGGGTCAGGAGCTTCAGTTAATGTTCACATCAACCATCAGAATAGGGAAAAATTTGATCTCAGTGATTTAGACCGTGGCATGATTGTTGGTATTATATATATATATATATATATATATATATATATATATATATATCAGTCATGGGAAAAAGAATGTACGGCCTCCTTGAATTATATGGTTTTACGTATCAGGACATAATAAAAATCATCTGGTCCTTAGCAGGTCTTAAAATTAGGTAAATACAACCTCAAATGAACAACAACACATGACATATTACACCGTGTCATGATTTATTTAACAAAAATAAAGCCAAAATGGAGAATCCATGTGTGTAAAACTAAGTACACCCGTACTGCTTCCATAGGAATTAAGAGGCTAAGTAGTAGCCAGGTGCTGCTAATCAAATGCCCTTGATTAATTGATCGGCAGCAAGTGTGACCACCTCTATAAAAGCCAAAGTTTCAGCAGTTTGCTGGTCTGGAGCATTCAGGTGTGTGTTTACACAATGCCAAGGAGGAACGACATCAGCAATGATCTTAGAGAAGCAATTAGTGCTGCCCATCAATCTGGGAAGGGTTATAAGGCCATTTCCAAACAATTTAAAGTCCATCATTCTACAGTGAGAAAGATTTGCTGGTGTGCTTGGGATCATTGTCCTGTTGCATGACCCAATTTCGGCCAAGCTTTAGCTGTCAGACAGATGGCCTCACATTTGACTCTAGAATACTTTGGTATACAGAGGAGTTCATGGTCAACTCAATGACTGCAAAGTGCCCAGGTCCTGTGGCTGCAAAACAAGCCCAAATCATCACTCCTCCACCACTGTGCTTGAAGTTGGTATGAGGTGGTTGGGTTTTCACCAAACATGTCACTGTGTGCATTATGGCCAAACAACTCCACTTTGGTCTCGTCTGTCCAAAGGACATTGTTCCAGAAGACTTGTGGTTTGTTCAGATGCAACTTTGCAAATCTAAGCTGTGCTGTCATGTTCTTTTTAGAGAGAAGAGGCTTTCTCCTGGCAACCTTTCCAAACAAACCATACTTGTTCAGTCTTTTTCTAATTGTACTGTCATGAACTTTAACATGCTAACTGAGGCCTGTAGAGTCCGAGATGTAACTCTTGGGTTTTTTGCAATTTCTCCGAGCATTGCACGGTCTAACCTTGGGGTGAATTTGCTGGGACGTCCACTTTGAGAAGATTGGCAACTGTCTTGAATGTTTTCCACTTGTGAATAATCTTTCTCACTGTAGAATGATGGACTTTAAATTGTTTGGAAATGGCCTTATAACCCTTCTCAGATTGATGGGCAGCACCAATTGCTTCTCTAAGATCATTGCTGATGTCGTTCCTCCTTGGCATTGTGTAAACACACACCTGAATGCTCCAGACCAGCAAACTGCTGAAACTTTGGCTTTTATAGAGGTGGTCACACTTGCTGATGATCAATTAATCAAGGGCATTTGATTAGCAGCACCTGGCTACTACTTAGCCTCTTAATTCCTATGGAAGCAGTAAGGGTGTACTTAGTTTTACACACATGGATTCTCCATTTTGGCTTTATTTTTGTTAAATAAATCATGACACGGTGTAATATGTCATGTGTTGTTGTTCATTTGAGGTTGTATTTACCTAATTTTAAGACCTGCTAAGGACCAGATGATTTTTATTATGTCCTGATAATTAAAACCATAGAATTCAAGGAGGGTGTACTTTCTTTTTCCCATGACTATATATCTATATATATATATATATATTTAGATAAAAGCACATAGATGTATTGTATACATTTATAGTATATACTGTATGAAAGTGTGGTGATTAGTATTGTGAATTGTGAAAGTACAGTGATACTTTCCTGTACATAAGAATGCTAAAAGGGCCTAGGGTCCACTAATCAACTGAAAATTACTGTGATTCATGAAACTCATAATATAATAAAAAATAATAATATTTAGTCTCAGATTACCTTTTTAACATTTAGGGTTTTGGAAAAAAATTAAATCTGATTGAACAATTACATTTTAAAATATGTGAAGGTTTTTATACCTTTTAATAAATAAAAGGCTTTTATTTTAGTGAATATTTTTATTTTTTTAATGAACTTTCTTTACTTCATATTCTCTGTGTTCCTGAGGATCAGGTAGATCCACTCATCAAACAGCAAACAAACTGACTTTTCCCACAGAATGCTGACAATGAACTCTTCATAATCGTTCAGATTCAGAGATTTGTCATTTGACAAGCAAAACCACAACCATAAACTGGTTTAATATGAACCATTTTTCAAAACCGTCCAATTACAAGAGAGACGTTTTGTTACATAATTAGTCTCTAAGGAGATTGACGCTTAAATATAATTTAAAGGAATCTAAATAATAAGCAATTTTAAAAAACAAACACATGTTTTTGTTGAGACAAGGTAATAATGTAAAGTTTATTCATAAATAAAGGTAACTTTACTTGTATAATAAGATACTGCACTACATCATAACTTTATTAAACACTAAATCCACAGTCTCTGCACTTCTCCAGAGGGAGTTTCATATCACATCATAATTTTAATGACATAATCCAGTTTTAAAACAAATAAAAACCTGAATAACAATCTTTCAAGTTAAATTGGTGGTTGTTTACTCATAATATCTAACTCTATGCACTTCAGCTTGAATCTTGTCTGCAAAGTATGTGAACACCACTATCAGCAATGTCACTATGCCCATTTTACTGGCACAAAGACATTTGTAGCTTGTTGACTTGGTAGAGATATTATGTGAAGCTATTAAAAGTAAATAAATAAAAAAAGAACTTTCTTTGAAGACAAATTAGCAAACGTTTCACTGGAGTTCAATATCAATCTATAGTTTAATCAACCTTATTACCTTATATCAACCTTAATATCATGTGAAACTTCAGCTAAAAACCAGTTTGGCAAAGTTTCCTCTGACACTGATACACTGAGCCAAATGAGAGGAGGGAAAATGTTCAATATCATCAGTCTCTAGGTAGACTGAAGCTGGTGAAGACTGGAAGTAATTATTATTATTACTTTTTTTTCATCAAAAGAAAGGGCATTCATGGAAAAAAGGACATAAGCATCAGTGACTACTAGACCAAAGGTGACAAACACTATTAATGATATCTATTAATAGTGCAGATATGTGTCAATATGTAGACTCATTGTTTCAGACCCTTCAAACAAATCCTAATTTTGATTTTGCAGGCTTTACAAAGAGGCTGATATTGAATGATGAGGGAGATAAAAATTGTATTGAACACGAGAGCAAACCCACAGCCGGTGTGTCAGCACTACTGGGTGGCAAATGCTGTCGGATGACAACTGTGGCTTAGGAGATACATCGGGGTCTTCCTCAAGGGGGCGTTTCGGTAAAATTGGTACCTGAGATATAAATGCATCCCCTGCAATCTCCAGAAAATGATTTAGAATGCCCTGTCCTGTTATCATAATCAAATATAATTGGACCATTCAGTTCATCACTGCAAGAGCTGAGAAAATGAACATGTATCATTTACCACACACTTAAATGTTTGCTTCAGCAGTGGTCTGGATGCACTAATAAAGAAGCAGCCTGCAGTTGTTAACTCAAACATCTATTTCTACTTGATCTACCCTATGTAAAATACTTTGATTGGTATAATCTCATTTGTCATAGTTTGTTGTTTGTGTAAATACATTTATACCATAGCCTAATTTGGGTCCAGATATTGTCTAATATTTATGACACTTTAAATCTAACACTTAACGTTTCAATTCAGTATCAAAAATATTTTAAAGGTTAATTAAAAAAAAAAAAAAAAAAAAAGGAAGGCCCTTGTAAGTACCTTGGTTTTAGATTGTTGATTTTTCAATGACCAACTTCAATCCTTCTAGTAACTGATGACATAGTAAAATCACCTTACTCTCATTGGCTAGTTGTTGAACGTTGAATTCATTCAATTGCACAGGGGAATTCTCCAAACTGGCTTGTGTTTATGTAATATTTATGTAATAGAAAGCTGGTGGTCTAATCCAGTGAGGGATATTTTCTTTCACCATTAAAAGCAGTGAAGAAGTGAAGAAGAGTGAAGATGCCTTGGAAGCTTTGGAATATTTTTTATACAAATATTTATAAGGACAATCACATATGTAAAATAGATTTGAAATAACTTTTAATCACTTTATATAAAAAAATGTGTCCCAGCTGTCCATTTAGTTTTTCATTCTCTGCAACTCATAATTAAACAGTCTATTTTTTCCTTGTATGCCCCCATGACATTTAAGGTAAGCAACAGTGCTATCAACTCTACTACTAATACATATATTTAGATAAAAGCACATGGATGTATTGTATACATTTTTGTTGAGACAAGGTAATAATGTAAAGTTTATTCATAAACACTTTACTTGGATAATAAGACATCATAACATTATTATCATTAGGGTTATGTTCTAAGGTAAGGTTAGGGTTAGATTTAGAGGTAAATGTTAATGTAGTTTGTCTTTGGGACTCTAAATTAACACAAACACACTGCAGTGATGCCATACTGTATGTTAGTATTTGTAACATTGCTAGCAGGAACAGGCAGATGAAGACGATGAAGTGTAAGAACCCAAGTGCAGTGTTTATTTACATGAAGAGTGATATATCCAAAAACCATGTATCCAAAACAAAAATAAACAACTTGACTTTAACAACATTACACCAAAACAATACTTGACAAAGACAAAGGCAAACACGAGGGCTATAAATACTTACACGGGTAACAAGTTAACAAGACCACCAATGAAAATACAAAACTGATAACAAGATAAAAAGACAATGAACCAATGAAACAAGACACATGATCATGGAGGGAAACAGGATATCACATGACCTGAAACAGGAACAAAAGACAAGAACACAAAACATGAACAAAAACACATTTAAACATGACAGTATTTAATATGGGTGCAAAGAGTATCTGTTACTATTTTCACCAGGGTGCAATTATGGGGCTTTTCCACTGCACGGTACAACTCGACTTGACTCGACTCACTTTTCAGGGGTTTTCCACTGTGGATAGTACCTGGTACTTTTTTTAGTACCACTTCGGTCGAGGTTCCAAGCGAGCCGAGCCGATACTAAATGTGACGTCAAAACCCTGCAGATCACTGATTGGTCAGAGAGAATTGTCACTACCAGCGTCACTGGATTTGTGACACGGGACATCAACCCGCTAGTTTTAAAGTTAGCAACAGCGATAGCAATATCATTTTTTCACGTGACTTTCGAATTGTAAAAAGAAATGGCTGTGCGCAAAACCACGCCATGGTCAATAATGAGGTGCAGATGTTCCTCTCGTTAGTGACGAACGAAATGACGCGAAACGAAAAAGTCTTTCAGGAAGTGTCTCAGCTGTTGGGCGCACACGGCTACCACCGGACCTACCAACAGTGTAGGGAAAAGTTTAAAATACTTAAGTGACTACAGAACCATCAAGGACCACAAAAGCCGGAGTGGTTCAAACAGAAGAAAGTGGAAGTGGTTCGACCAAATGGATGCTATCTATGGCAATAGACCGGTGAGCAATGGGAGGGAGAGTGCCCTGGACTCGGCCACGGCATTGTTGGAGTCCACGATGGAGGATGGTATGTTTTGTTATGTTAACTCTATATTCTACTTGAAAACTTCACTTCATTTAGTTGACCAGCTACTGGAAAGCTTGCTTCTAAAACAACCAGGCCAATTTAACTGTTACACTTGTGTAAAATCACCATGCAACAACTGCTTTATGCAGCACAATGAGCTAGTAGCTAACAGCTAGTGGTCGTGTTATTGTTTATGGTCAGTAATGTTTGTATCGCGTTTCAGATGATGTCACGGCAGAAGAGGCGTATAATCCAGCCTATAATCCCACCCACGTTGAGGCGGCACTAAACTGCAGTGGAAAAGCAAACTCAGAAAAGTAAAGCGAGCAGAGTCGAGTCGAACTGTTACGTGCAGTGGAAAAGTGCCATTAGTGTCTACCATTATTTGCACCGGGTTTGGGGCGCAAATAATATCTGCCATTATTTGTACCAGGGTGCAAATAGCATATGCCAATTAAATAATAATAAAATGTGTGATGTTACGCATTTAAATGTGAACATCTATTTTACATATATAATTGCCTTTATATATTTGTGTAAAAATCTAAAACCAAAGGTCTTCGCTCTTTTTTCACTGTTTTTAAGTTTGGAATTAAATATTCCTCACTTTATTAGGTTCCATAAGGTTCCATTGTCATTGTCTGCTGAGTTGTTAGCTACATGCTGCAAATCTGCTGTTCTACCACATCTTACTTGTGCTAAACTGGATTGACATCTGGTGACTGTGGAGGCTTCTGGATGACACATATTGTCAAGTTTCATGTTCATGGAACCATCTTGAGATGACATTTAATAGTTCATGTAGTTCACTGATTTTTGAGATAAGGGACAAAACATGTCTTACATAGAAAAGTCATCTTTATGTTAAAAATCAAGAAATTCATAATAATAAAAAAACAGGAAAAGTAAAATCTAAAGGAAATGTATATACTCAGGGTATTTATTACTTATATTTTTAAGTAATTTCATTAGAATTTAAAAAAATGCATACTCTATACTTAGAAGCACATGTAACTAAACCTGTCCTCAGCAAGAGGTCACAATGTTAAACTGCCAAACAAAGTGTTTAAAAATGCTAAAAATTCATAAATATAAATATAAAATGAAAGGTAGGGATCTGTTAGATATCAAACAACACATAAAGTAAACTTTAAATTATATTTTCCATTAACAACAGACAATGTCATAATCAGTACCCCTTTCTCACTTCCTGCTCATGGTGGATACAATAGTTGGACATGTAGTCTGGTAAATTTGATATTTTTTCTTATTTTAAACAATGTTTTAGTCTCTGCGGTCATAGCTTCAACACGTCAACACTGACATTCCCATTATGATCATTTCTATTGGAACTGTAGGATAAATTGTGGCATTTTAGTTTAGGTTATATAGACAGCTTCAACTGAGGAGAAAATAGCATGCTTTCAAGTGTGTCTGATGGAGATAACACAAATGACAGTAAGCTGTAAATTATGAAGTGAATAAAAGTAAATTTTCATATTTTCTTAAGTAAGTTTTTATTTCAAGAATCAGTGAATTAACACATTTGACATTTGACAGTCCTTTTTTTGTGCTGTGTGAGTTCTAAAGAGAAGTCAGAACCACTGTGAACCACAGAACATGCATACACACATGCATGTTGAAATCTATATTTGACACCACCATTAAAACAATTACAGCAGGTGTCAATAGAGGATGATTCACATGTCCTGACATTTACTCACAAGACATAGCTCTACCACAGCACCGATTTGCATGCATTACCATAAGTACTACAAACAGTTTTCATATTCATTTCACATTTATGTATGTATACATTTCATATACTATACTCATCATTTATGGATATAAGATAACAGGCCATTTGTACTCAATCTGGGTGGTGGAGGATGAATCCCAGTTACCTCCGCGTCTGAGACCATCAACCCACGCATCTTATCACGGTGGCATATTGAGCGCGTTGCCACGGAGACATAGCGCGTGTACTGCTGCAACCACGCTCAACTCACCACGTGCCCCACCGAGAGCGAACCACATTATAGCGATCACGAGGTTACCCCATGTGACTCTACCCTCCCTAGCAACCGGGCCAATTTGGTTGCTTAGGAGACATGACTGGAGTCACTCAGCATGCCCTGGGATTCGAACTAGTGAACTCTAGGGGTGGTAGAAGGACATGCTTATTAATATTTTGCCCTTACCCAAACCCCTTTGTGGTGGCGGGGGCGTGGTCGAGCGTTCATCCGGAGAGAGATAAAGGTGTAAAATGTCTAACACCTTTTTCTGATTGCAGTAAGCACTGGGGAGAGCGATAAAAAGGGACCACCCCACAGACGAGGGGAGAGAGAGCTACCAGACAGAAAAGACTGTGTTAAATTGTGACCCTGATCTGCTGAGTGTTGTGCTGAAAAGCCACTTTGTTAGTTGTTTAATTAAAGTTCTTCCTTTGAGTTGAAATCCCAAGTTTCCCGTTTCCTAATTTCCCACCCTACAAATCTTTTACACCCTTATCTAAACCTAACCGATCAGTAGAGTATGTAAACATGATAGGAAGCTGTTGTGTGTGACAGAAGCAAGTAATTGTCACGTATTAGATGGAAATGATGTCCAGTGACGTCATTGGCTTTAATGAAAGTCATACAAATTCATACGAGTGCAGTTGTACAATATCATACGAATTAGCCAAATTTAGAAAAGTTTAGAATTCTTACGATTTCGCCGTGAGAGTATGTAGTATATGATTTACTGCACAACCGTTCAAGATGTGACATGTGAGACATGGTTTCAACAACACTTTCATCATTATGCATAATACAACTTGGACTGTGTTTACTAGGATACCACAAAGAGAGATTGAGCATAGTGGGCAGCATCTGAAGCCTAGATTTAACTGTGAATGTCAGAATGTAATGAGACACTGTATGGTCTGCAGATATAAGACAGGCCAGTTTCCCATGAAGTTTAAGGCCACACCAATGTTATTGTTGTTGTTGTCTTTGCCATTGATCTAAGTTAACTCTCATACAGTTTTTAACATTCATTTCACATGCTGTTCCATCAATATTAATTGTGGCACACAGAAACATCTGCATCACTAATCATGTTCATGGAAACCACAGGTTCCATTATCACTGCGTGACCACCTAAGTGTGACTCTGGGTCTGGTCAGTCCGTCCACACTCCAAATCCTGTTGACTAAGTGTCAAGCTTTCCATTTGAAGTTATTTTCAGCTTCATTGGTCAACTGCACCTTCCTTCACTGCATATTCAAAACAAGGGATGCTCTTGCCATCTCCCTCACCCCTTGGTCATCACAATTCAACATTCTTAGTAGGTGTGACAGTCTAGTGGCCACATACAGTAAGTCCATTTGATATTATGGACCCAGAGTCCTCCTAACTGTCGTCTTTGAAAATGTATATCTCGTGTGGAAAGTGAATTCAGGCCAAGCCACTTCCTCACAGATTTCACAGTTTTATTATTCATTTCTGTTAGAAGTTTACCTGGGACAAACACACACGTATACACACACACACACACACACACACACACACACACAAATATTTAATTTCACAAGTATATGATCAAATTCTCAAACCTAATAACTGGCACGCTATTCCAGCAGAAACTGTATCACAGGTTTATGCCCAGAAACTGATGATATAAAAATATTTCCATCCTCTCATTGGCTTGGTGGATCAGTGGCAGAGCAAACTTCTCCAAATTGGTAGACATACAGTGTTACTGGTACAAGTTTCTCATAATATATGGCAACTCACTGAAACTGAACCCAGAGGACAGGTTGATATTGAACTATGGACTGATATTGAACTATCGAAAGTTTGTTAGTTTGTTTTTAAAGCTATTTTATTTTAAGGAAGACTCTGGTTTGCCAGCACTTTTACTAATGCCACACAACAATAATAACTCTACCTGTCAATAGACTCCAAATGTCTTTGTGTTAGTAAAAGTTTCATTGTAATATTGTTAATAATGATGTTCTTAAGCTTTTGCAGACTATTAATGCTGAAGTTCATAGGGTTAGACATTATGAATGACTGGGTTATAAGAAGAACACTAGTTTGATTCAAAACCGGCACTTACAGTACATACCCCCACCAGTTTACTTTGAAGATTTGATGTGATATGAAACTCCCTAAGTTCTGCAGATGTGGATTTAGTTAATCAATAATTGTAGTTAATCAATAAATCAAAGCTTATTTGATCATAAATTATTTTATATGTGAATGATTATTGAAAAAAAAAAAAAATCCAATCCAGTTTTTTAAAACAACATATCATTTAGATTTCGGTCTTCTTGGAGACTGATTACGTAACAAAATGTCTCTCTTGTAATTGGATGTTTTTGGAAGTGGTTCAGGATCAGGAAGAACTTGTCCTGTCCATGTGTATGGTTGTGGTTTTGCTTGTTAAATGCCAAGCCTCTGAAACTAAATCATGTGGAGAGTTCATTGTCAGCATTCTGAGAGAGAAGTCAGCTTGTTTACTTTCAGATGAATGGGCCTATCTGATACTCAAGACCATAGAGAAATTTAATCATTGAAAAAATGAAAATTAAAGCAACATTTCCCCCCTTAATTTTTAGCTTGATTAAAAACCCTTTTTCAAATAAATTTTTTTTAACCCTCATGCACTCCTCAGGGCATTGTTGGCCCATTTTCATTTAGTTTATTTAATAAAAATGTTATCCTTTACAAGAATTGGTGACTTTTTCTTCACTTCCATAAACAACAACAACAACAAAAATTTTTGGACTTGATTCACTAAGTCTAAGTGGTTGTAAAAAAAGCGACACTTGTGGTGTTCGGATCAAAATTGACCTGCCATAGGAAATTAATGGGAAATACTAAATACAGAGAATTTTTTTATTTATCAAATCAAAATCAATAAATCAGACACAATGCAGAACACAACAACATAAATCAAAGGGTGAGACTATAAAACATCAACAATGCAGAACACACACACACACACACACACACACACACGTTTGTTTGATTATATTAGTGATCTCTCAATGACTTCCATTGATTTTATATCAGGCTAATGATATTTTCTATTTCAAAACTCTACCCCTAAACCAAACCATCACACAAATATGTGCACATCACTAGATTTGAAGATCAACAACATCTGACCAATTTTAGAGGTTTTTTTTCTGACGAGGACATTCGGCCCTCACAGGTATAGACAAACCTGTGTATAAACCTGATATACCAAAGTCTGACCCCTCTGTGACAAAGATTATTCTGGAATTTTGATGTTTGAAATATAAAATATTGAATATTGAAAGGTAACAAAATAATAACTCTGTCTTTTCTTTGTTACACAATCAGATTTGACTGTGGCAGCATGGTCAGGTTTGACAGCATATTGGAAGATCATTGCAAAATCTGACACTTCAACACAAGTGGTTAAGAAAAAAATGCTACAATTTGACAAATAACAGTTTTTATAATGTCTAAATATATATCCAATGCATAACTTGTGATCATATCTAGAAATTAAGTTTGTTACAACATTGGCTTATAGAGATCAGCCAGTGCATAGAGCACTGAAGCATCTACTGGACATAGCTGTCATTTCATGTAATTGTTATTTTTTATTCCAGGAGATGTCACCAGAGACCCCAATGCATGACAAATTGTGATGTTTTGACACTCCTTCAGTTTACTGAAATTAAGGTTTTTATTGAAGTGAAGATAACATAAAATGTGCTTATTTTATATGAAAATTAATGGTGTAATTTTTACAAATATTTACAAATAAGGTCTAAATACCATAGAATCCCCCCAAATCCCTCCCAAAACGACATAAAAAAAAAATTAAAAAAATTATTTATTTTTTGTGTGTGATTTTTTTACTATATTGTAGTTATTGTTATTACATTTATTTCATAACAATACAAAATTACTTGTTTATTTATTTCGGGTTGACCTGAAGAGTAGGCTACAAGTGTGAGTCTAAAACAAAGAGTGCACAAGGGTTAAAGGTATGAATATGATCAAATATTGTAAAATAGAAGTATTCAGTGCATTTTATATCCCAAATTTAAAAAGATGTTGTGACTGAATATTATGAACTGTGCATTTACAAGGAAGTTTAATAAACCAAAATACTTATGCAGGTTTGGCTGCGTGCATGCCAACCATGGAGCTCTAGGGACTTACCAAAACTAGTTTAACATGACTGTACAGTAGACATACTGAAACTTGAAGCTGGTTGACAATGATGATTGATGCCAAGATCAATTATGTAGTAGTTTAATCTACTGTAAACACAACATAACTGTTTTAATAAGCAATTATGCCATGGGTCAACAGCAAGTCATTTTCCTTTTCATTTTGAGACACTGCAAATTTTACACAATGGTAATCTTTCATATACCTAAACAGTACATTTTTAATAGCATATATCCATAAAAACATGATTACTTTGAGACATTGCTATACTGTCATCTTCTGGCTATAAATCTATCAGATTCCCAACCCTAAAAGAAGCTAAATTATTGTGATATTTATTTACTGTTTGTGTCATACTGCCATCTAGAGGTTGTAAATTGTGATTATGTACAGAAGTTTTGTAATCCTGACCTTTGACCCAAACAAGTTGACAGATGAAATGAATGAAACATGGCAACTTCTGACCATCATGTAATTTTGTCTGTTAAGCAACAAGTTCAAGTTTTGCTCCTGAAAATAAATAACAAATAAGCAATGCCTTTAATTTTTCCTTTTGCCTAGTTTTTATGCCATTACTTATCAAGATTAAAATGAACTTTTAGTCTTGCTAATTTTTAGTTGAAAATGTTGTCATGTAAACGGCCCCTGAGTGGACACTGTATAAACTGTATATGAAGTTCCATCTGCCAAATATTTCCAGAGATGTCTTGGACAAGCACCCGAGTGAGTGGGACTAGATTGAATGAGAACAAGTATTAATACTTTCCTGGTCACTGCATCACAGATACAAATGCTGCTGCAAAGGTACAGTATATCACATGCATTGATTTACAGTTTTCATTCTGAATCAATAATTCAAGTCATGACAGTAAAACAAAAATGTGCCTTTTGCTGGGGTCAAAATTCAAACTAAATCAATAGACAATGTGAGACCTGTATCAGGAAGTGGTCAAATATGTTCTGTATTTGACAAAAGGATTGGGCTACTTCAGTGGGTATAGAGCTAGAAGTTATAAACTGCAATGCTTTTGTTTTTATGTTGTTTTCCGTCTTTGTGATGCATTTTTACGTCATAAACTTTCAGTTAAAGTATCCAGCATCCTCTTCTGTCAGTGGGATCATTGTCAACTGGGGCTCTCTTCAGACTCAATGGGGTTCCAGTAAGGTCACAGCATTACATTTCAGATGGGCACTGTTGTGAGAGCGTAAGAGAGAGAGACAGTCCAGTTCCATAGTTTTAGGTGATTCTCTCTTAGGTCAATTGCAGCATGTTTGTGAAGAAAACCCCAACCAAAAAATACCTGTGTACCAGTATAACTACCCGACATTACGGCAGAAAAAGTATTCACCCAGCATACCAAGAGTATCAAGGTACGATCCTGATCATGGGAAGCAGGGCTTACGTAATTATCACAATAGGACTGTACAACATTTGCTACTTAATAAATAAATAAATGCAGAAAATGGGCATAAAAATGTATTTGAGTTCAAATTATTTTATTATTATAATGGAAAATAATAACTGACTGACACTATGTCTGTGTGTCTGTGTGTCTGTGTGTGTGTGTGTGTGGGGGGGGGGGGGTTGTGCCCACTGATATTGTAGTTTATTTGTACGCACTGTCTGTAGTAAGAAGTAAATCAGTTAATGGCCCAAACTTATAAATATGTGTTGCTGAATGCAAATTGCATTGCACAGTTCCTGATCTTGCGAGTCAGTTCTGATTGCTTGGTTGTGGAGGATGCAGCAGACCACTGTGATCTGGCATAAATTACTGGGACTGTACAGTATTACTCCACCACTGTGATCCAGACACATGAATCAGCTCTTTAAAATATTGAATGTGCACTCTACTACACTGCATGTCTGCATATCTGCCCAGTTATAACACTCATCTCCATTAATTGATATAGTATTGCCGCCATCATACTAGACAAAGTACAAATATTTCTTTGTAATACCAGTAATAGCATTACTTTAATTGCACCAGGCAAATAGCTATGAATTTTTTGAACAATACACAATCTTGTCTATATAGTCTATCTATAATCCCAATTTACATAGAAAAGATGTGTGTTTTAGCTAAAATAAAATACAATAATGATATGGGACCATAGGGACGTTTAATGCAAAACACTAGAAAGATTTAAATAATGTTGTATTTGATTTCAGTATTTCAACAATGTTTAATTTGGTTAAGGTTTAATTCTATGTTGGAAAAAACAATAGCTGTCTGTAATTTCAGATTGAGTCACAATAAAAGGATAAAAATTGTCATCACACTTGGGAATCGAGTAATTATTAGAGTGTACTACAATGACTTTATTTAAAAGATCACAGTACGCTGCTTTTTCAGCACACTTAGCACATTTTTAAACTGGATCATGAGTGACTAGTAAATAACATGCAAGTTTTGGGACTGAAATACTGCACACAAAAGTAGTGCAACTATTCATTGAATTTAGCCCTGAGAGTCTTAAAATCAGTTTGCTGTGTAACCAGCTCACATAAACCAACAGTTAGTCAGTCAAAACTCAAGAGATGAGGACCTCCTGCGGTGAGGAGGGGAACTTGAGATGTTTCAGAAATGTAAATAACATTGTAATTGGCAAATAAAACATGACCATTGATGATAATAATTTCACAAAGGAAATAATAATATGATGATAAAATGACAATGAATAAACACAAATCTGAGGAAACAAAATTGTTCACCCATAATAATGATCAAAATAAACTTACTTAGACATACTGGAGCTTTGTATGGAGGGCCAAATTACAAATTAAATAATTAAATAAATATTTACATAAATTATTAAATACACCGTGAATTAATAAAATGCATCATTAAATAAATAATTAAATATTTAAAAAAAATAAACAATTAAATACATATAGAGAATTAATTACATGTTACAATAAATAATTAAATACATATGTAAATATATCATTAAATATATCCCCCCCCCCCATAAATATATTAAATGAATTAATAAGAAATTAAATATTTAAATGTATTTCATTTTAGCACTATTTTGCTTTGAGTAATTTGGCCCTCCATAGCTTTGACGTTAGTTGTTATGAAATGATTCTAGAACTTAGTGTCTGACTTTAACTGAGATCTGTGTGCTTATATTCAGTTTGCTTACAAATAGGGGGGCTGTAGCACAGAATATGCAAATATAAAGCTGCAAGTATGGTGTATAACATCTCGAAAGTTCCCAGGTGCACACTGATTTGTTGATTTTGGTTCAGTTTTAAATACAATACAGTCTCATCATTTAATTCAGTGTTTCCCCCCCTTTTTACTTTCAGTAATTCCTTTTTGATACCGCTCTACATGAGTTAAAGTGTGCTTGTGTGATGTTTGTTTCACTTTCATCTAACAATATGGAGCTGTATATGACCATTCTCACCCTGACTGCTGTTGTCTCTTCGCTGAATGTAAGTACATAATTCATATATTAAAAGGTCTTTCACATCATTTTAATATGACATTTATTTGTACAACAAAGTATGTTGGGCATAAAATACACTGATTCATTAAAGGTACGCTCAGTATTTTTTTGTGCCTCTCTAGCCAATGAGAAGCAGTGGCAGTTGTCTTGGACTTATACACCTAGTGTGAGTGCAGCATCATACAGTGACAAAATGTTTTAGTTACCAGTGCAATTGCTGAAATGTGATATTTGCCATCAACCATTATTAATTTATTCCACAAGTGAAGGTGTCAGATAACCAAGTTGAACTGAGCAGTATTTGACTGTTCATATGATCTGAACTTGGCAGCCCCCATGAGCAGACCAGCTAAATTAAAACTGCAGTTATGAGGCTGCTGATATGATTGGATGATTAATACCATGTTCATGTAAATATTGTTTATGTATGACAAATGGCTTTTTATGTTTCTTATTTGTGAGTGGATACAGGGGTGGGTCTAGAATTTTTTTCATGGGGTGGCAAGGTGGTGGCATAAAGACTATTAGGGGTGGTAACACCAAAGCAAGTGCCCATGCCTAGTTTTTATGGATAAAGGTACCAATCTCTATTTAATCTCTATTAAACAAATCCTAAATATTCCTTAGCTTGATATAAAGAACTGGCAGTCTGAACTAAAAGTCACCTTATGCAAGTCAAATTGTTTTATTTTGTTAAGTGTACCCATGGATGGAGAGTGCATGCATATCCAGTGTTATTCTGCTTATAAAGTCCTCTAGACATATCACCTTTGTAACAGCTGGAATAAATCATTTGAAAGCGAACATTAACACAAAGTTAGGCCTAATAAAATAAAAACTGTATGACAATTGTACTGTGGGGGCAGTGCTGCAAAACTCATGAATATTATTTATTTTATGCACAGTAAAAGATTATTTTAATGACCTGTTATGATAAACAGTCATTCTGACTGATGCAAGCACTCAAATAAATATTTCACATCATATAGTAATTTCATCTCTACAACGGCCATTATCAGTCTTGGGATTTTGTTATTCAGTAGATGAACACAAAGATCAGCACTTTAATTAAGAACATGACTGACTGGTCTGGTGGTGACTTTTTAGAGTTTGAGGTTCCGGGTTCTGATTCGCCCTAGGGGTTGCATAGACTAGTTTACTACAACTAACCTAGTCGATGCTGTCAGCCTGTAGTCGACTAGTAGCTCTCCACATGATTTATAAAATGCGTCTGAAGGAAATACAGCAGGTGTGAAGCCCGGTGGCTCTGCACTGAAAAGGCGCAGTGGCTCAAATTTAAGATGTGATGTTCTGCCTGACTAGGGTGGCCAGACATCCCGTTTTTCCTGGGACAGTCCCGTCCCCTACAGTGAAAATCAAGTTTTTAACCTTGTTTACATGTCCATATGGTGTTTTTTTATATGCTAGAAGACATAATTCCAGAGAAAACTCTGGTTTGCAGTAGTCATTTTCCAGAGAACTGTATTGTAAATGTTACCCCAAAACAGATGTTTTGCCTCTAAACTTATATTGAAGCCCAACGCTGTTCCATCAATTTATCCTGAGGACACAGTGAGCCTGAGCTGCAGACGATCGGTGCGGGGTTGAGCAGAGGTGGAGGCGGGGGCTAATTTGCATATTCATAGATCCGCGCATACTTAATGAGGCAAAAGTGTAGAGTTATATCTAAACCATTTTAAGGCATGAAGGGATTATTTTCATGGATTTATTTATCTATTTTTATGTGTAATTTTGATTAATAAAGATTAGTTTTTAGGGGTTAAACCAGTGACTGGAGAGGGACTTTAAGCACTTTTTCTAGTGTCCTGACTTATTCTAAAAAATCGTGTTTTGTCCCGTATTTCCCCTCTCCTAAAATTTCTTTATCACCTATGCGGCTTTCTCAGTCACGTGAGTATTCTAATCAAAGATAACCAAGGGCCGTGTCTCGTTTGGAAGGATGCATCCTCCGGAGGTCTCATTTGTTAGCCGCATATGTCATCGAGGCTGTCTCGTTTCAGAAAAGTGAGTAGGACACTCTGAATGCAGCCTTCGAATGCGACCTTCTTTCACAGGAATTTAGAGGATACATGAGGTGTATCCTTCGTGGGCACTCACAACCCACAATTCTTTGCTTCAAAGGAAATGTCTAAAAGAAATGACGGCAATTTGCCGGTAAATATGATGTTCAAACGCAAGGAATGTTAATTCCCAAGTTTAAGTACCTCAGTATTTGGGTGCAGAGTATATAATATGTATAATTATATTAATATATAATTCAAATAAAGTATTAGACTAATAGTACACCTGTAAAATCTATTTTCTTTTCTCTTTACATCATTATAACTCTCCTAAATATCTCATATATTCCCTTCTAAAGGGACTTTGTTCCCTTCTCACTCAAAGCGCTCCACTTGTTAAAGAGTGGCGTGCTGTCATAGCAACCATGTTACGTTCCGTTTCTGTTTGTCCTACGAAGGCCGTCTCATTTAAACGAGGATTGTTTAAAGGAGGACACTCGGTATACTGCAGCCTTCAAAGGACGCGTCCTACCTTGCATGCAGCCATTGTCATTCTTGCTGTTGTCTCTGGTATCCTTTGCAGAGAGAAGCAATTTCGTTGCATCGCACGTAGATTTGATGATACTTTCATTCTAGTCTTTCAGTAAATCAGATGAAATGTATCTGGTTACCATGGCAATGACATCACGCGCTCTTTGTCGTCCCTAAAAATGGGCAAATGAAAATGCGCTTTAAACAACAAGCTAAAAGAAGCCAATCCACTTCTTCCCACGACACGTGATTATGTAAGCCAGGTGTTTTTTGTCACTGTGAATGTTTATTTTCCCCACGAGCACGGACGTAAATCAGACAATGTCACATTCAGACAGCTTCACTGCACTTTTCATATAGTACAAGCACTTAAATGATGAGATGGGGGGGGGGGGGGGGGGGGGGGGGGTTGTATTTTTAATTTTAGGTTCCAATGTTGTGAATTTTAAAATGTGTACCTGACATGACAAGTCTATTCATAATTACACATGAAATATGACATCATATGGATAAATAAAATATACATTTTCACAAACTTTATATAGTTAAGTGCAGAAGTTTGCATAACCTTTTTGTTTTATAAGTTTTCACACCCCTTTTAGAATGTATACAAATATAAGAGATTAAAGATCATATTTTTTTTATTTTTTATGTAGTACTGCCCTTCAAAAGCTACATAACACAGAATTTACTTTAATTTACACAAATCATCCTGTTTAAATGTTTGTATTCTTGTTTGGTTCTTGTGTTGCCTTCTTGAGCATCAATGAATATTAGGTATGTGTTGTGGGCTCGGTTAAGGCCGTTCAAAATGAATAAACCCCTACACAATGTACATTTATTTTTGATATATCATGATACTAATGCTGGGGTGGCAATGCTTTTTCTTAGGGTGGCATTTGCCAGCCCGGTAGATCCGCCCCTGTTTGGATACAAGTATTTAGTAAGATATTCACTGCCTGGCCCCCCCAAAAAAAAGAAAATTAAAAAGTTGTGGTTTGGATTTAAATAATGGTTATGATCTGGGGTTTCTTCATTTGGTCAGGTGAAGTCAGCCGAGTACCTGAATGTACTGAATGACCAGGTTATCCCATCAGTGGATTTTTTCTTCCCTGTCGGCATGGGGATATTCCATGAGATGCCAAGATTTATTGGGCTCAAATTGTGAAAGAGTGGTTCAGGGAGCGTGAGGAACCTTTTTCACACATGAATTGGCCACCACAGAGTCCTGACCTTAACCCCATTGAAAGTCTTTGGGATGTGCTGGAGAAGACTTTACGGAGTGGTTCGACTCTCCTGTAGTGCAGTCGTGCTGCAGTTCATCGGAGTCTGGCCTATACTTTACCTTGAAAGTGTTCATCTCTGCTGTAATATCCAACTTGGAATGGTATTTGGTCTTGATGCAAATAAGAGTGCTAAATCCTGCTTTTATTGTATGTAATACTTTTAAAACAGTTTTTTGATAAAACATTGATAGAAGAATTAATAAAACAGTTTGATCTAACTCAAGATTATAACTCTTTCAATTATTTGTGATTTCTATACAGTGTTGGGGGATGTGCAACATGATAACATGGGAAATCGACATGTCAAATATTCATGTACTCTGAAATCGACCAAATTACTGACAAGAGCCATCTATCAGATATTTTTGCATCAGTTCAAATATAATCATAATTCCCTCTGATGGAACTGAGCAAGTAATCTACAAGTTATGGATTCTGGTCCCTTGGTCCCTTTTTGTGTGAGTGAGATGAGTAAAGAGCATTGCTGAAGACATCTACCTCTGTTTTAAGACTTTATGTATATATACAAATACTGTATATTCCGATACCAGCGTAATGCACACACATTTACTCACCCCCATGCCATCCCAGATGTGTTTGACTTTTGTTCTTCTGTTTAACACAAACAAAGATTTTTAGAAGAATATTTCAGCTCTGTGGGTCCATACAATGCAAGGTCAGCAGGGTCTAAAACTTTGAAGCTCTAAAAAGCACATAAAGGCAGGATAATCCATACAACTCCAGTGGTTTAATCCATATTTTCAGAAGTGATATGATAGGTGTGGGTGAGAAACAGAACAATATTTAAGTCCTTTTTTTATTATAAATTCCTCTCCATGCCCAGTAGGTGGAGATATGCACAAACAATATGAATCACCCAAAACAAAAGAAGAAGAAAAATTAGGAGAGAAGAGGATTTAAGAGGACTGGTTGAAAGTAGAGAATGTATTGTCAAAAAGGACTTCAAAAATATTAATCTGTTTCTCACACACACCTGTCATAAGTGAAAGGATTACTTTTATGCTGATTTATGTGCTTTTTGAGTTTCAAAGTTTTGGACCTTGTTGACTTGCATTGTACAGAGCTGAAATATTCTTCTGAAAATCTTTGTGTTCAACAGAAGAAAGAAAGCCATACACATCTGGGATGGCATGAGGGTAAATGATTCATTTTTGGGTGAACTATCCCTTCAGTGCTTTTCACAACCATAATCTGATGTATTTCCAAGAGAAACAGGATATTCAATGAGAAAGGGCGAAGACCTTTATTATTATTATTATTATGTGCACCAGCACCAATATGAGCCCACAAGTCCAAAACTGACTGAACAATCATGATTACATTTTAATTTAAACAAATTATTCATGTTGTATACTTGTTAACTACAAACTATAGAAACAGCACTAAATAAAACAGAAGTTAGACCCTATTAAAATGTGAATGTGAGTCACGTTTTTTTTATTTTTTTTATTACTACATTACTATATTACTTCTTATTGCAAGTCATGGAGCAAGCACATAAGATTACACCAGTACAGTACATGTTGCAATATCATGTACAGGATGTGATGTGACAGTAAATGTGATTTGAATCGATGGCTCAAACAGAATGTGAGTGCATTTGTTTTCACAGGCAGATTAATTTTGTGCTAGCATGAGAAGGTAAATAGGTGTAAGGGTTTACATTAGTATTTAGTCCTCGGTATGCATGTTAAAGTGTTTGTTCAGAGCAGTGCTGTGATGGTGAGGATCACTGTCCAGTGTTTTAACCACTTCAAGAGACTTCCAAGTACCAGTTAGAATGCTGTTCCCCATTTTAGCTTGGCCCTTGCAGTAGAATTTTAAACCATTCTAAACCACTGAACATTTTATCAGACCCCCCTATACACAGACATCCATCTCATGTCCGTCTTGGAGGGCATTTACACTGGGTCTTTTCATATCAAATCTGTATGAATTGTGAGGTGTTAATTTTCATGAGGATTTATGCTGGTTCTCTACATTGCTGAATCACGTTAAAGAGGGAATTCAACTGCAACAGGATGTTAAAAATAAATAAATAAAAACAACAAATAATATCTGAGTATGGCTGATGTTCTGAGAGCGACGGTCGGTCTGCACGCGCGTTCACACACAGTACATGTGCGCTCACGAGCGGTCTGTCAATCAAACATGCACGCTCACATTCTCGCTTGAGTTACTCAACACGGCGCGAATCTGTCCAATCTCTTGAATAGCTCACCAGAGATGCGTATCAAAACACACTGAATACTATTACTTCAACTGACTATATATATATATATATATATATATATATATATATATATATATATATATATATTATTTGTTTTTTGTTTAAGCATTGTAAATAATTTAATAGTATTTAATTATTATTTAAAATTAATCTATGCCATGCCTATTCATTTTTAACCACAACTGAAAGTTGCTGGTCCAGGATGAGAGATATATCTGCTTATATGAGAGTACATCTGTCAGCTTCTCCAAGATCGCAAGACCCTGTCGATGGATTCAAACCTTTATCATCAGGTGTGCACACTGTCCTGACAAGCGAGTGACCGGCAATGATCGGCAATAACGCAAAAGCCAATGAAATGGAGAACGCTTAAGAGTAGAGAGTGACATCGAAAAAAAAGAATTAAATGAAAACATCAACATCTCCTGAACCGCTGCTGCCTCATCATTATTTTCTTCTGTGTTTTCCCCCGTTGTGTGCAAATCAGTGCAATAATGGGTGGCTTGTTATCACGAATAAACTCTCCCGTTGCTATGTGCATGGGTTTGTGAAAGAATTTCGAGATCGTAGTTTCGTTCGGGCACAAATGGTCATGTGTTTGATACAGCTGTCTGCAAACAGTCGTGTTTGTGCACTTGACTTTAGTGTATGCACTTAACTCGCGTCTTTGTTTCTACATCTGTCTTTGGGGCGCACCACTGCTCTACCGTGATTTAAACTGAACTCAGGATCGACTCTGATTCTTTTGAGAATCGATTCAGAATCGTTTGAGTATTAATCGCGATGCATCGCTGAATCGATTTCTGAGGCCCCAAGCAACCGACAAACCCTTTTTGAAAATTTTTGCTTAAATTACATAAAATTGATTTTAAATCATAATTCAAAATTCATCCTATAAGCTGTTGTAGCCAAGTACATTCAACATGTTTAATGAAATAAAAATCTAGTTAAATATAATAAATGCATGTTTTCCAGTTTTTCCACAGGTAAAAAAAGCAATATTTACCCAGACCTACATATATTTTTACAAAATTATTATTATTATTATTTTGTGAACAGGATGTGCAAAAACCTACTACTTCACTTAGTAACATTTTGGAATTTAGGTGGTATATATTAATATTATAACCCATCAATTACAGTATTTATTGTTGTATTTATTGTTGTCCAGTTTGTCATCATAACATTATACAGTATTATAATTATTACTCTGAGTATTTGTTTTATACATTAGTATTATATTGCTGTCTTATTTATTTTCACCTGGAGCTTATATTCTGACGCTGCAGTGTATTGTTCACCATGTTGCAAAAGGCTGGATTTATTGTAAGCATCATAGGCAACATTAACAACAGTAACCACACAAGGCACGGTGGCCCCTCAGCACACAAGAGCAGAAGGGAAAAAAAACATTGCCGTTTATCAAGCGCTGAAACTTTGCTTGGTGCAGAACAATCTGGAATAATGTTAAACATTGTAACAGTCACCTATTTGCAACCTGAACGTTAAATCTTTGTGACACCTGTGCTAAAAACGATCTAGATGTACCGCAACGAATGAAACAGAACGCTGGTGTCTCGACGTGCGTTTTTGAAATCGGAAGTTCTTATTAACTTGACACTGTGTCTAAAAATGTGTCAGTCCTGCGTGACACACTGAAGAAACACAGAGACACACTGCGGCAGTCAAGGATGTTTGTCCAGCGCGTGTTTACATAGGAAAACAATGGAAGAACACACTTTTCTTTAAAAAAAGCAAAAAGTTTTAGCCAATTTTACATCTTTGTTGCCATGACGATGTAATGTCAACAACCCCTAAAATACAGGGGCCTGGGTAGCTCAGTGGTAAAGACGCTGGCTACCACCCCTGAAGTTCGCTAGTTCCCTATTATTTTTACTTGTAGGTCTCCTAAGCAACCAAATTGGCCCAGTTGCTAGGGAGGGTAGAGTCACTTGGGGTAACATCCACGTGGTCGCTATAATGTGGTTCGTTCTCGGTGGGGTGGGTGGTGAGTTGAGCGTGGATGCCACGGTGGATGGCGTGAAGCCTCCACACGCTCTATGTCTCCGTGGCAACGTGCTCAACAAGCCACGTGATAAGATGCGTGGGTTGACGGTCTCAGATGTGGAGGTAGCTGGGATTCGTCCTCTGCCACCCGGACTGAGGCGAATCACTACGTGACCACGAGGACTTAAAAGCACACGGGGAATTGGGCATTCCAAATTGGGTGAAAAAGAGGAAACCCCCCCCCCCCCGCCAAAAAACAAAACAAAACTAAAAACAACTTAAAATACTAAAACGACTCTAAAAATTGCAATACATCTGTTTTAACAAATTAATTAATGTGAATTAAAGTGTTTTTATAAAATTATAAGCTTCACATTTCTGCTTTTAAACCCTCCAAAAAATTGGCCACATTCACTTCCATTGTAAGTGCCTCACTATAACCTCAATTTTTGCTTTTTTTAAAGAAAAGGAGGGACGAGTCTAAATTAATTTTTGTGGTAATCAACATTATGCCACAAATGCTGTCGATTGAGCTCAGCTTGTATTGAACCCGGAATATTCCTTTAAGACAAATGTTTTTGTGAAACATCTTCAGTGCCTAAAACTTTTTATAAATATATATACATATATATGTGTAATGTCTGAAAGGAGGTCACGAGAGCAGGATCCAAGTGCAGCAAGTTTTAATGATAAATGAATTAATATAAATATGTATATCAAAATACCTAAACAGGGTAAAACTGGGGACCATGAAGCAAGAACAAAAACGTAAACAAACAAGAATCAATCAATGTTTATTTATATAGCACATTTAAAAACAACCCAGGTTGACCAAAGTGCTGCACAATATATAAAAAGACAACAATCAAGACATGTAATAACAATAAACTTACAAAGATAAAAAGAAAAAAGGTCAAGGAATGTTAAAAGCCAATGAAAATAGATGCGTTTTAACTTTAGTTTTAAAAGCAGAGATAGTTGAGGCAGTTCTAATATGTGCTGGAAGACTGTTCCATAGCTTAGGTCCAACAACAGCAAAGGCACGATCACTTTAAATTTAGACCTGGGAACACAAAGCAATTCAGATTCACCAGTTCTAAGAGATCTCGATGAAGTGTACGGGTGCAGCAAGTCAGATAAGTACTG
The DNA here is from genome assembly GCF_019703515.2 of Myxocyprinus asiaticus. Taxonomy (NCBI): domain Eukaryota; kingdom Metazoa; phylum Chordata; class Actinopteri; order Cypriniformes; family Catostomidae; genus Myxocyprinus; species Myxocyprinus asiaticus. Next base: position 71,877 of record NC_059376.1, read on the forward strand.
TGGCGCCTGGTTATGGAGAGATTTATATACAAACAATAAAAATTTAAAATCAATTCTAAATTTAACAAGAAGCCAGTGTAATGAATTCAAGACCGGTGTGATGTGCTCAAATTTGCACTTCCCCTTAAGGAGCCTAGCCGCATCGTTTTGAACAAGCTGAAGGCGTGAAATAAAAGAATGAGGGGCACCAGTGTAAAGCGAGTTACAGTAATAAGCAGTGTTAGGCGGTCATAAACCAGCATCGTATTGCAGCTTGTGATTAAAAAAGACATAAAAAAAGACATAAGAATTTTCAACGACAGAGAGGGCAGCGGACGGCATGCCACATACACCAGCGCCATCATACTCATCATACTCAATGAAAAAAAAAAAAAAAAACAAGAACTAACCGGGAATATGAACTTGAGAAACACATGCATAAACATAACAACTCACAAGGACTGAACAGAAATCAAGGCATTATATACACAAGGGATAATATAATGTTAATGAAACACAGGTGAGGACAATCAAGGACAGCTGGCAGTGATGAGGGCACTGAATTATGGGAAGTGTAGTCCGGGAGATGACGGGAGAAACACAAAGCAAACAACAGTGAATCGTGACAATATGCAGTGCTGAGCGGATTACTTGTGAATTCTTATCAGGTACTGATTACAAATTACATGACAAAAAACATGCAACCAGTAATGTAATCTTGTAGATTACATTTTTGTGTTAATCTAATCCGATTACTTTCAACCTAATTCTGCATGTTTTTTTTGTTGTTTTTTTTTGCAGAGGGGATTTTTTCCCCTTTTTAACCCAATTTGGAATGCCCAATTTCCAGTGCGCTTTTAAGTCCTTGTGGTCGCGTAGTGATTCGCCTCAATCCGGGTGGCGGAGGATGAATCCCAGTTTCCTCCGTGTCTGAGACTGTCAATCCGTGCATTTTATCACGTGGCTTGTTGAGCGCGTTGCCCTGGAGACATAGCGCGTGTGGAGGCTTCACACCACCCACCGCAGCATCCGCGCCCAACTCACCACACGCCCCACTGAGAACGAACCACATTATGGCGACCACGAGGAGGTTACCCCATGTGACTCTACCCTCCCTAGCAACCGGGTCAATTTGGTTGCTTAGGAGACCTGGCTGGAGTCACTCAGCACACCCTGGAATTTGAGCTAGTGAACTCCAGGGTTGGTAGCCAGCCTTTTACCACTGAACTACCCAGGCCCCCCT